>NW_017308579.1:65774-91541 GCF_000935625.1 Nanorana parkeri | reverse complement strand
AACCCCCCACACAAAATTATAATACACTCAACCCCTTCCCCCCAGTCCCCTCACCTGTTCACGTTTTTGCAGGGAGGAGGCTGTGAGCAGGATCGATGCCTGGTTTATCTGTGAGTGATTAGTGAGGTCTGCAGCAGTCCTCACTATCACCCCCAGATAACCAGGGATCGATCCTGCTCACAGAGATTCTTTCTTTCGGCCCGGAGCTCAGAACTGTCAGAGCTCCGGCCGAAGGAAGCCAGAGCTGACAGGAGCTGCTCTGCGGTCTGCATCCGACACAGATGCAGACCGTGGAGCTGCTCCTGCAAGTCAGGTACGCGGTCTGCAATCGTGTGCCTGACTTGTCAGCTGGCTGTGGGTCACATAGTACCGGCTCGCGGGCCGGAGTTGGCCTGCGGACCGGAGTTGGCCTGCGGACCGGTACTTGGAGACCCAAATTTCCACTCGCCCTCACCTTATTTCTACTCGCCCAATTTGAGCCCTGCTTTAAGCGATACAAAATCACTGCTCCTTTTAAAAATGGTATCTTTTTAAAAGTTTTTTTAAATTCCTTAATACATGTCCCCCAGGCCAGCACCTGAATCCCCATACATTTTTATGGCCAATAACTTATAATAACTGCATATAAGCCTTCAAAAAGGGGATAATTGACTTTCCAAGTTCTGACCCCATAGACGTGCATTGAGTTTGAATTCAAACCTTTCCATGAACTCAGGTCTGTTTGGCCCATCACTAATAGGGGCACTGCGGCATGGACATCGCTGGACAACGCGATTGACCTTGGATTACTTTGTTGGATCATTTTTGGGAGGTTATAATATAATTTTTTTTCCCCACTAAAGGAATAGTCAAAAAATAAGTTTTTTGTTTTGATTTTTTTTTCCAATTAAATAATTTTTTTCTAAAGGTGTGATGTGTTTATTTAACTTTTTCTGTAACCCTTTGGTGAATGAATTAGGGTACAAGTATCCCTTACTCAGGCCTCAAAATTTCCACTCGCCCCCTCGCAATTGGCGAGTGGAATCTCATCGAGGAGCGCCGCTGGCGGGACCAGAGATGGGAAACTACCGCCGCGGCAATTGCTCGCTTCTGTTCTCTCTTCTCATCGGCCATTCTAGCTACAGAGCGGCCGATGAGAAGAGAGAACACAAGGGAACGATCGCCGTGGTGGTAGTGTTCCAGCTGCCAGGCTGGGAGGAAGACTGCAGAGACGGTGATGGGGCAGAGCCGCTGTCACAGTACTAAGGCTGAGCTGTGAGGGGAGAGAGAGGCGCCAGCTGTCAGATCGAGACCGAGCGTCTCTCTCTCTCCCCTCACCGCTCGGCATTAGTTCTGAGACAGCGGCTCCGCCCCACCGCCGGTTCCTTCACTTCTTCTCCGATCCCCGCTGCATACAGATGGGGAGAGCAGGGGCTATCCAGAGAAGCCCCACGGGCGGGAGGAGAGGACATCGCAATCTACCAGTGATCGCTACGCAATCGACAGGTAGATTGCGATCGACCTTATGGCCACCCCTGCTCTATGGCAATACGTCTGTGACGGTTCTCATTCATCCAGATCATGGTATATTTGTAAAAAATAAGTCAAGGCAACTGAACTTGCTGTATTTTTCTTGAATACGTTTCACTGGCTATCCAACCAGCTTTCGTAATTCAGAAATTTCTGAATTGAGAAAGCTGGTCGGATGTCCAGTGCAACGCCTTCAAGTAAAATACAGCAAGTCCAGTTGCCGTGACTTATTTTTTTTTTTCAGATATTCTCTATAGCAAGCTTCCTATATTGTTGCAAGGTTTGTGCATTGGTTGTAGCAAGGCTTGTGCGTCAGCTGTAGCCCTCCGGTACTTACTAGTGGCCGGCCCCGCCCCTCAATTGCGCTTCTGTGTTTGGCTCCGCCCCCTGTGGTGAGGGGTGGGGCCTGACCGTGGTCACATGATTGGGCTGCTCAGTCTAAAATGCCTGGACCTATTTTTTGTCCCAGTCCGGCCCTGGTGTAAGCCACGGCCCTGGTGTAAGCCAATCTAAACAATGCATTTTGTTTATATTCAAACAGGTAAGACCTTACATGTCATGCTGATAAATCTAAAGAAGACTATAAGACTATAGTGTGTGTGGCCTCAGAATACCCCAACTGTGACCGCAGTTAATTGACTGCACTCACTGTTTGGCGTAGAATTTTGCCTAGCTCTTTTGGAGGGGTCGACTGTGTGGAGGCTGTCTGGGGCCACACACTGGTTGAATTACAGCAGGGCTCAGCTGAAATACAACCAATCTATGGCCGGTTTAGAAGTGTTTTTTTGTACACAATTCAATAAAATAATGTAAAAAAAACCCATATCTGGACACAATACCAACAATACACCCTCTTTAATCACAATAAAACAAAACATACATTCCCTTTTAAGCTATAATCCTAAAAAAGTCTAATTTTAGTTTATAGCAAAACATAAACTTACTTGTTGTAGCTATGATAAATTGATATTCATGGCTCCAGATGCCATAACCGTTTATAGTGTAGATGGTGAAATTGTATGTTTCTCCCGCTAGCAAGTCCTCCACTTTTGTGAAATTGTCTTTAATATTTGAAATATTGCGATTGAGACTGCCATTAATTACCTCCACAGTATATGTATATGTGCTTGCATAACTATCATTAGGAAACATCCAGTTAAGTACCACAGACTGATTTGTTTTGGAGGTAACTGTAAAGGTTCTGACAATGGATGGCACTTGAAAAAAAGAGAGGAAAAAAAACCAAAGTAATTGCAATATAAATTTTCCTCTTTAAATAACAATAAAATCATATTATAATTACATTAGAATATGAATCAATTCTTTTCATGTCTAGAGAAAGCAAACTTTAATGAGAACCTGCTGCCAGGTTATGGACATTCTAATACATTTTCTTAAAACAGACCATTAAAATGCAAAGTCCAGTTATTTGTGAAAAAATTCATAATGGCTAATGAGTAAAACCTTTCACCTCCTATAATCACTCCCGTCAGTGGGCAGTGTCAATAATTACCTCAGGCTGGCAGCTGGACGTACCTCTGCATTATGTTTAGCCTTCCTTTTGGCTCTATTGACCAGCTAACCCTCCCTATTGCTCTACTTTGCCTAGTTACAGTCAGTCTTTAAGGGGTATTGTCACTCAGTTTGTGGGTGGACAGTGGTGGTTGGTCATTTGGTTGGTGTAAGTTATTGCTGCATGAGTCTTGAGGACTAAGTATAGTGGTCTGTTAATGGTTCTGTTTGGCAATAAAGGTTAAAGTCTATTGCATGGTTAAAATTGAGAAAAAACGCAATAAAGGGGCCGCTACCTATAGTTTCCCACAATCTTTGCTCATGTGCTCATATCTTTGAAATGACAACAAATATTTACCTTTTAGAAATGTTTAGTAATGGCAATCTACAAATCGCATATTTCTAGCTAATTGCAGGCTTTTTATTCTTTGTATACCTTATTTTTTTCCCCACCCCATTCTTCTCACAGTGGTCATTTTTACTAAGGGCAGATGAATCCATCTTCCTTTACTTCATGGAACTCTGGCACATGATACTAGGATGTGTGACCATGCACATCATCTCAGGGGAGAAAAATGCCTTTGAGACCTTGTGAGATTTCAGATGACATTTACCTGCAATGCACTGCTGATGTAACCTTCCCAGGATGCAACGCTTGGACACATTACATCACCAATGCCCAAGGGGACCAGGAAGTGGAAAAACAATAATTGTAAGTAAAAGAAAAATATGTTTAACTAATGAATGTAAGATTACTTCATATCAGTATGCAGAGCTGCATGCTGAGGTGATTTTTAGTGAAAGGGGGTATAGGTATGCTTTAATTGGGTGTACAATCCCACAATAATGTTGAAGTGCAGTAGCCCATTGTGCTGTTGTACAGTTGTAAAAATATCACACAATTCATAGTCATAGTTGGTGTCCATACAAATGTGAAGTGAGAATTTACATAGTAAATTTTCCTCAAGCCATGTATTATAGCTGGTTGTATAGCCGGTTATTATACAGCCATCTTGTAGGCATTTTGGTTATTGCGCCATGTTTTTATGTGTTCCCTCCCATCTATGATGTATTTCCTCCAAGAACTAGTGTTAGTGTCATAGCTGCCTATAGCAGGACCACAAGTACATGCTACCTTTTGAAACATTATCATCCTTGACCTTCAAATACCATCTATTCATTCATCTGCTGTATCCTGTTGTCTTCTGTAACAATAAAGCAACAATCTGTGCAATAAAGCTTTTTGTTGATGAAAAGGTATTTGGTGAGTTCAGCTATCTGATAAAGATTGTCCGCAGCGATATCTGCTCATACGGGCCAGGCATAGAGGTCTCCGCATGGAATAAATCGCTAATACAACAATTTGAATCAGAATAGTCAAGGATGTTAGAATTCCTACAGCCATCTGGGTATACAGTATGTGTGTGCCTAATCTGCCATCAAGCTCAGTGCCATCTGCCATCTTGTGAAAGCACATGGTCACACAAGCTTACTGCACTTCACCTGTGAATGTTAAAAACTTTCTCTGCATTGAACTGTGTTATCCCACCTGTCTATGCTGCTGTTTGTCTTCTTAAAGAGACAGTACCATTTTTTTCCCCCGCAAAAACGTAAACTATTTCTAGACAAGGCTCTTAACACTCTCCTATTATGGCTCAACCAATGCAGATACATCATGCCTCTGACACTGCAGACATACAGGGAGCAGATTCTGCAGATATTGCCGAACAGAGTGCAAAACGCACAATAAAACCGACACAGAAACTCAGAGAAAACTACGAAAACACTAGAGATGAGTTCTCCAGCAATCTGTCAGACCTATGGGACAGAACTTCACTCTGCATTTCAGTTTTTCCACACTTTAAAGGGTTACTAAACCCTCAATGTGTTTTTGCATATATCTACTGCTAGCCAGCAGTAGATATATGCAAAAACTTTTTTTTTTTTAAACTCCTTTCAAACAGGTTTAAACTTACCCGCGTCTTCGCCGCGTGCTCCTGTCCGAAGATCTGAAGATTCTCGGGCGGCCACAAAGGATCATGGGGCGGGCGCATGCACAGCACAGATCTTCGGCCGGGAGACGAAGAGAAACACAAGGTAAATCTATGGAGCAGCGTGCACCCGCACAGACTCCATGGGACGTCAGAAGAAGAGGACAGAGGAGTCTGCCCGGATCGGAGATGCACACTGGCTCTGGAGGGACATCTGAAAACTACACTAAAGAAGAAGATGATTGGATTAAGAGGCATGATTTAAGGTAAGTCCTTACACTAACATTGGGGGGAGGGGGGATTATCCTTTTAATGTCACTTTAATGATCAACCAGCTGAATCAAGAGACTCTATAGATTGCCTATCTGCTGCCTTTGAACGTTACCAATGGCTGTCTGCAAATAAACAGCTTTCTTAACCACTTGCTGACCGGGGTGTTAAACCCCCTTCCTGTCCAGGCCATTTTTCAGTATTCAGCGCTGCGGTACTTTGACATTTATTCCGTCATGCAACGCTGTACTGAAATTAATTTTATACAATTTTTAGGAACAGATAGAGCTTTCTTTTGGTGGTATTTAATCACCACTGCGGTTTTGATTTTTTACTATATAACAAAAAAAGGACCGAAAATTAAAAAAACATTTTTTTCCCCTACGTTATGTTTTATAAAACATTTTATTATGACCTAATTTTTTGGTGAAATATAAAAGACGGGGTCATGTCGGGTAAATAGACACCAAACATGACCAGCTTTAATATTGCGTGCGCCCACAAAATCGCAAAAAACTACCATGCCTAAAAAAGCTTTTACCCCTCATCAGTTTAGTGTTATCAGTGATTGATGGGCCTAGAATTATTGCTCGCACAGCGACGTTTGCGGCGGTATGTAACGTGCGGCGCAATCGCTGTTGCACGTAAGCATGCCCGACGCGTATTTATGTATATAAGTGCGTGCGGAAGCGGGAGACTTGAAACTTTTTTGAGTTTTTTTATTTTATTTTATTTTTAATATGAGACTTTTTTATTTATTTTTGACACTTAACTTGATTGCTATCACATAGGGGGCTAAAAAGCCCCCAATGTGATAGCTAGAAAAAAATGACAGGTCCTCCTAATAGTGACAGGGTCCCCAAGACCCCTAATGTCACCAAGGGACCCCCAAAGACGCTGATGAAGCAGAGATCTGCTTCTTCTCTGGCTCCCAGCCAGAGAAATGACAGCTAAAGGCGGAAGTGATGTAATACACATCACTTCTCACTTTAGAGTAGAGAAGTGGGAGAGGTGGGGAAGCGGTGGGAAATGCTGATCTCTCCTCCTTCCCTCTTCGAGCAGCCGCAGTACCGGTCCTCTCGGTCCTGGGCACCGCAGGGGGGGACATCGGTGCCCGGGATAACCGGCAGCGAAGGGGGGGCGCACCATATGAGGTAATTCAAGCGATTGGCCGGCTATAGAGCCGGCCAAACGCTTGTATGAGACAGTCGGTAACGGCTGTAATACTTCCCCGCGGGATTGTGCACGCGCCCAGAAAAAAAAGACGTACATTTACGTGACCACGCCGGGAAGGATCCGCCGCCCGCCCAAGGAGTTAAAGGACTCTAATATAGAGGACTCTTCAGCAGAACTAACACAGGCTGATGCACTAAACCAACAAAGGGATCTCTTAGTGCAAGTTGCTAAGGATAAGGCAGAACGCCGCATTGCTCAACTGCAGGAGATCAGATCTTACAAATCCACATCAACCAAGCTCACTGCACGTTCTTCTAGATCCTCTCGCTCCAGAAGCTCAACATTAAGCGAGAAGCTGATAGAGGCCGGCACAAATTCGGAACTGAATAAAGTGTGGATTCTGCAAATGGAAAGGGAAAAAGCAGCTGCCTTAGCAAGGCTGAAAGTCCTTGAACAAGCAATGTGTCAAAGTACTAATTCAGACTGTCTTATCCCAGCAGAACTGGAAGACCCAGTTGAAGACACTAGTGAATATGTGCTGAAGCATAATGTTTGCAACGACAGTCATCTCCTGTACCTCATAACAACACTGTTCTGACTCAACACAGAGACCTCTCAGCACCAAATGCCTGAGCCTCTTCAAGTCCACAACACAAATGTATCTACGCAGCAAACAAAATCGCCTCATGCTAACGACAAGGTGACTTCCAGCGACAAGCCACAGTTCAAACCACAGCCAGCAGAAGCCTTAGAGACTACACCACAGCTAAAATGCTCTTACAACGTCATTTTATCCTAGTATACCTCGCCCTTCTTTACCAGAGAACTTTCACACCCAAGGGGTTCCACAAGTTACTTTGGCACCAAATCGTGAGAGATCAGACCTGTCTGACTTCGCCAGATATATGATATGCCGTGAGCTCATTAACATTAGCCTCTCACAAAAGGACCACCCTGCAATAGTTCTGGTCAGACTATGCACCAGATTTCCTTCAACAGCTCAGATGTGCAGGAATACACTGATGCAAACACCCAGGACAATGCACCTGAGTTCTCAAGCATCACTCAAGTAACTTCACAAGCAGTAAACATCTTGGGGAAACTCATCTGAGTCTTCTACACCAGTCATCATGCAAGATGATTCTCCTCTTCTCGAAGAATCCATGGACCTGCTTCAAAGGACTCAAGGTATGCTTTCTAAGGCTAACCTGAGACTACACAAGATTGCTTCAAATAGTGCTGCTGTTATGAAAGCCTTTCAACCTGTTTCAACCAAATTTGGGAATAGACATGAGTCTAGGCTTAGGGTGGGACTTATTAAAAGAGACCTTTTGGCTTTCAAGTCAGATCTGCAGATAAGCCATTTAAAACGTGGTGTTCTGTCAGTGGTGAACAGCCTATACGATCCACTGGGATTTGTGGCTCCATCACCATACAAGGTAAATTCTTACTGAGATAGCTATTAGAGACTACTATAGATTGGGATGCTCCACTGCCAACAGACAGAAATTCAGGATGTGAGTCCTGGAAGCAATCTTTACATGCTTTAGATTGAATTCACATACCACGCTGCTACAATTCAGCTTCCCTTGCTGCAAGTCAAAGAAGAGCGATTCACATCTTCTCAGATGCATCTACTGAGGCCATAGTAGCTGTCGCCTACCTCAACGTGAGAGACTCTTTTACTAAAACCCATGTAGGGTTTCTGTTTGGGAAAGCTAAGTTAGCACCTAAGCCTGAACACACAATTCCTAAGCTTGAACTCTGTGGGACTGTGCTAGCTGTAGAAATTGCAGATTTCATACTGAGTTAGCTAGACATTCAGATAGATGACATGACGTTCTACACAGACAGCAAAGTTGTTCTGGGCTACATATACAATCAGACAAAACATTTCTTTGTCAGCAACCGTGTAGAATGTATCAGGAAATCCTCTCAACCTTAACAGTGGAATTATGTTCCATCTGAAATTAATCCTGCAGATCATGCTACCAGGCCAGTGTCTGCAAATTCTTCTTGGTCAACAGGTGCTTAATTCCTTCTGGATCATCCAGAAGAAACCACATCTGATGTCTTCAGTCTTCTACATCCTTACAACGATCTAGAGATTCGTCCTGAAGTCAAAACCCTTGTCACCAGATCAGGGCAAAGATTTATCTTGGGCTGTCAATGCTTTGAACATTTCTCCAAATGGACAAGGCCTGAATGCACTACTGCAAGGTTAGTCCTTATTGAACACTGCTATCACACTAAGCCCAAAGATGTTCGGCTGAGCCGAAGTGCATTTGGATCGGCTGAGCCAAAGCTCCGGCAGATCGCTCGCTGCCGTTCGCCCCCTATTCACATAGAGGCCAAATGGCAGTGAGTGAATAGCCAAATGCGCTCGGCTATTCTGCTCGGCTGAGCCACTCGGCCACCTTCGGGAGCTGTATGGGCTATAGTGAATAGCAGCCCATCGGTTCGATCCTTCGGCTAGCTTTGTGAATAACCCCCATAGTTGGTGTCCATACAAATATGTGAAGTGAGAATTTACATAGTTAGTTTTCCTTAACCTCTTGCCGTCCGCCCGTAGTAAAAAAACGGACGGACGGCACTGCAGCATCTGCGGGTTGCCGTCTCCAGACGGCAATTTTTTTCTGCTCGCGCGCGCACGGGCAGAAAAGACCCGCTAAATGCACACACCCGTTACCGGGTGTTTCACATATAGGCGATCTATTATCTATGATGTATCCCCCCCCTTCTATAAGAACTAGTGTTAGTGTCATACCTGCTTATAGTAGAACCCCATGTACATGCTAGCTTGGAAACATTGTCATCCTTGACCTTCAAATACAGTCTATTCATTAATCTGCTAAAGCATGTTGTCTGCTGTAACCTGCTGCATGCAATAAAGCTCAGCTATCTGATAAGGATTGTGCGCAGTGATTATATCTGCTTATACAGGCCAGGCATAGAGGTCTCAGCAAAGGTTAAATTGCTAATACAACAATCGGAGTCAGAATACCCATAGCAACCAAGCAAATTTTACATTGTCTTTTGGAGTAAGGCTGGTTTGGCTTTATCACATGCAAGATTATCAAACATTCCAACTAGAACAGTGTTAACATTTTATACTTTCTAAACAGTTCTCCAAATGTACTTCCTTTTTTTAATACATTTTATTACAGAAATGGTAAAATATACATTTTTACCACTATGGCCGAAAAAGCAGCAACCGCTTTATCACGCATTGAGGTGAATTATGTTTCTGCAGGCCATTTATTTTCAATGACCCCAATATAGTAAAAATGGCACCAAAAAAATAACTACTTTAACACTACAGCACACTGCAACCCATATCATCTGACTCTCCACAGCATGCTTTATTGCAGGTGTGTTGCATATGTGTATTGGGGTACCCTTCAAAATGAATGGCAGAACAGAAACACATCATGTTTCAATGCAGTGTGGTAAAGTGGGCAGTTCCACTTTACCACACTGGGTCGTAAGGGTACCCGGGGGGTACCCAGAGTCACAAGAAGTCAGTTGCTCAATTTGGCCATTTTTTGTAGATCAAACAATAATAATGTATCTGTGGATAATTCCATAACACCTGCTGACAACCTGGTGTCAGATGTGTTTGGCAGTGACTTTCCCTCTCTTTGCAGTGGCTGCCCCCTCTTTATTGTCTAAACTTGCTACTCATTGGACTGAGTTTGCATGTTTATAGACCCACTGGCTGAGAGATAACACAGTGGACAGTTGGACTGCGTTGGTTCATCTAGGTGTCCTCTAATGTTTACTATTGTGATTGGTAGTATGGCATTTTGGTTCACTTCTCGACACCCTATCAGTAAAGAATAACTTCTCAGTCATAAAAACTACATTATTACTACTTACTACTAAATTATGTACTACAAAATTATGTACTACAAAAGATAAGAAAATGAAGAAAAATGATCTTACTGGTTGATATCATTTTTACAGCCCCTATACTAGAAGTATTCCTGAATACAGACGTTACTGTTATTGTATAGAGATTTCCTGGAAATAGGCTTTTGATATAAAAATGTGTGTCCTTTGTTGTATTCTGTCCTTTGTCTTCGGTTAGATTTACATTATTCCATGCCACTAGGTACTCATATGAACTGGCGTGAACATCCCCAGGTGGTGTCCATTCTATAAATATTTCGGCAATACCAGTTGCATTTCCAGCAAGATTTTGTGGTTCATTTGGCACTGAAAGAAATATATTTATTTTCAAAATTAATTCCTAAATAATATATCACAGCTTTATTTCATCATGGAAAAAACACATACAAACAACTTATCGAGTGCATAGTGGGATTGAAATCAACAATGCTGTGCAGGCAACCCTTGACTTTTTTTCTCAACTACCCATTATTCACAGAGCATTGACTTCTTCCTCACCGAGTTAAACTTTGCTAAGCCCAATAAAGACTACCCAGACTGAATTGTTGAATGGTTGTGGCAGGAATTTGTCCCAGAATGGGCATAGATCTATTGTGTATTGTGCTAGCACAATATTTGCCATTTAACAATATATTTTGTAATTTTTTTCATGCTTGCTTCTGTAAGGATCAAAAGGAACACAATACTTATATTTTTGTGGCCCACGAAGAATGCATTTACTGACCTTGTTAGTAAAAACATAGGAATATTTTGTTAAGCTGCAAAATGCCATCGACTAATTTCAAGTAAGCAAAAGTTTTTAGATTTTTTTTTCTTTTGTAAAAGTGATAAAATTAGAACATTTGCATTTAACGCCCCTCTAAACAAAGTCATAGGGGCACAAACTGCAATAACATCTTGACCTAAGCACTCCCAACCTAACTTAAAAAAATGTGTATAATATTTCTTTATTGTTTCTATATATAACAATACAAACATATAAACAATATGTAAACATCCTGTTAAAAGACTCTCCCAGGGAGAAATCCAATCAGAAACAGAAGAGAAAGATATTCATAGCTTCTTCCTAAAACAATGATATAAATTTCCCTTCCCATTGGTATTAAAACCATTCTTCTCCCCCCCCCCCCCCCCCGGGGGTCTCCACTAAAAAATAAAAAAACAAGGAAAACGACAACCCAAAATCTCTCCCATCCCTAAACCACCCAAAAAACCCCACCAAACACAAACAAAAAACCAAGATGAATTGGAAAGAAGAGAAAAAAGAAAAAAAAAGTCAGTCTCATCTCCTCCTTCCCTCATTCCTCTCTTCTCCTCCAATGGCCATGCAAGTGAGCCTCACATTCCTGGTAAGCACATGGTAGTGATGTCAGACTCTATCCATGGTTTCCCTTACACCAGGGGTCTCAAACTAAATTCCCTCGGGGGCCACTCGACAAAAATTTTTCTCCCATGGGGCCACTCGCCAAATTTCAAACTTTAAAGGAGAACTATGAGGTGAGTGATTTTCACTCAGCCTCATAGTTCGAGCCGACGTGTGACAATGAAACTGTCACACGTCGACTCAATAGATCGAGATGTGAGCGAACGCATACCGTCGCTCGCTCACTTCTCTACCCTGTCCCTGCAGGGATCCCCCCCCCCCTCCGATCCTCCCGCGCTGACTGAAGGAACGAACGGGGGAGGGGGCGGGTACAGCTGGCTCTGCCTCTAGATAGGCAGAGGCAGCTGTCACTCTCACGCAGCTGGGGGGATCTCGACAGTAATGTCGGGATCCGTCCCGGCAGCGGCTGTCTCAGTATACCGCGAGCTGTAGCTCCCTATATACTGAGCTTTGGGTCACGGGAGGATGCTAGTTTATGTCCTCCCGTGACCCTGAGGAGAACTATGGGGAAAAGCATTTACCCCATATTTCTCCTTTTAAAATAAAATGTAACTATATGCGATATGGTACTACGGACCCCAATACACACACAATAAGGCCCCATTCATATCTGTAGGTTTAGGTGCAATTAGGGATTCCTGCGTCGGAAAGGAATCCCTAATCTGATGTTTACATGCGGCCGCTGTCACCCATTCAAGTTAATGATCAGGTGACAGCAGTTGCATGTAAATGCCTGCACACCGCATGTAATGATATGTGATATTATTACATGCGGTTAGAAAACTCTCCCTGGATACACAAACATTGCGTCCAGGGAGAGTGATTTGATTCCTAACCGAATGTAATAATATTGCATATCATTACATGCGGTGTGCAGGCATTTACATGCAACTGCTGTCACCTGATCATTAACTTGAATGGGGGACATTACCCGTAAATTAAATACACAGCCCCCTCTCCGGCTTACCTTGTTGCAGGGAGGAGGCTGTGTGTGGCGCCACGATCACCGATCCGATTATCTAGTGGTGATTAGTAATGTCGGCTGCAGACATTACTAATCTAATCAATCCTTTCGGCTGGCGTTTAGCGAAGACTCCGGCCGAAAGGATTCGAGTGCCGGCACAGAAGCAGCTATGCGGTCTGCATCCGACAGAGATGCAGACCATGTAGCTGCTCCCGCATGTCTGGTACGCGGTCCGTGACCGTGTACCAGACTTGTGAGCGGGCTGCGGGCCACATAGTACCGGCTCGTGGGCCGGTACTTTGAGACCACTGCCTTACACCATAAATTGTGGGTACCTGTCCTGGGATCTTGAACCCTTCTTAAAAAATGCATTTCTTTGACCCAATCTTTAATTTGAGGAGTATCTTGGGACCTCCAATATCTAGTTATTACAGTTCTTGCAGCAAATAAAACAAATCTAAATAAGCCTTAACTTCCTTAATTGGTCCTGATATAATAGTCAATAGGTGTAAACAGTCCCTGGACCTTAATAAAATGTGCTCCCATTTTATAGACCATTTCCCAAAAAGATTGAATTTATTGACAGGACTACCATACATGTAGCATACTACCTCTCTCTACTCCACATCTTCAAAATTGATCGGATATGTTTGGGAAGATCTTATGTAATAAAGTGGGGTATCTGTACCATCTTGTCAATATCTTAAAGTTCTGTTCCTGGATAGAGCTTGAAATACTTGATGATTTAAATGTTAACACAAAGATTGTTTCCAATCATCTTGGGATAGTCTATAGTCCAATTCTGTTTCTCATCCCCTCACATAAAATGGTCTATCAGAGAAGGCTTGGATTAAGAGAATGTGGTATATATTTGATAGTTTATGTTTGCTTTCATTTTGGTTCATACACAAGTCCTCAAAAGGGGGTCATATCTCACCTAAGAGGTTTAAATCTCGAAAGAGCAGTAATTAAATGCTTAAGCTGAAAGGTACGCATACCTCTGTCCCAGTGTGGAACCACCTTCTGGGGTCAGAAGAGATAAAGAATGTATACCATGATCTGAAATTGCATGAATAATAGGGGCTGGTTCCATAGCGGTCCATTTAAAAAAAACTTGGGCAAGCCAACCCTGCCGGGAAATCTGGATTACTTTAATATAGGGGAGAGAGGTCCCTCATAGTCTGATATATTTTATATAGTTTTATTGTCCTGTTACAAATTTTCATTAGTGTCCTAACCAATGGAGGTAGAGTCTCCTTGATCAGCCTTTTCTGGGGACGAATCCATGGGGTCGTGATCAGTATTATTGGAGTAGCTGCTTGTTCAATATATATCCACAATTTGGTTCTGGTAGAGGAAAACCAGTCTGTAATACCGGTTAAAACTGCTGCCCAATAAAACAGCTCCATATGTGGAAGACCTGCTCCCTCATCCTGTCTATGCATTACAAATATATCCTGTCTTAATCGTGGTGAAGTAGATCCCAATACGTATTTGGTCATAGCTGCCCTCAAAGTTCTAATATAAGATCTTGGAATTTTAATTGGAATAGTCTGAAATAGATAAATCTTGGTAAGATATGCATTTTAATCAACTCCATCCTTCACATCCACGAATGCATTTTCGGGCCCCAACTATTTCATTGATGCTGCATCTCCACCAATAATTGCACATAGTTCAATTCGTAAATGTCTTATTCTCGTAGCACCATATGCACCCCAAGATATTTAATGCCCCGCCCCCTCCACCTGAATGCAAAGCTAGCCCGAATAGCCTCCTGCTCATGTGGAGGAAGCGAAACATCTATCCATTCAGATTCTGATGCATTTATACGATAGTTACTTAATCGTCCAAACAGCTCTATTTCTTTTAACAATGATGGCAAGCCGATAAGGGGGTTAGACATATAGAGGAGCAGGTCATCAGCGAATAAACTCCGTTTGTGCATCCTATCTCCCACCTCCATACCCCGTATGCTTTTGTTCATCATAATAGCATTAGCTAAATGCTCCATAGCCAAAATATATAATAATGGTGACAAGGGGCATCCCTGACGTGGCCCGTTATTTATTTTTAACAGGTTGTGATAGTACACTATTAACCCTAATTCTCGCAGTCAGACAGGAAAAAAGCGCAAACATTTTGGTGATAAATGAATGTGACAGACCAATCTGGATCAACAAAGCTTCAAGAAAGGACCAATCAAGATGTTCAAATGCCTTTTCGGCGTTGAGGGATTGGAGTCTTATGGGAGCGCTCCCATTGGATTAAATATAAAGTCTTAATTGTATTATCGCGTGCCTCTCTCTGGGGTATAAATCCCACCTGGTCTAGATGTATCATTGATGAAACATGTGGCAAGAGGCGGGCAGCTATTATTTTAGCATATATCTTGAGGTCAGTATTGATCAATGAAATTGGTCTATAACTTGCACACTGTGCTGGATCTTTCTATTTCTTAAGGATCAGAGCTATATGTGCCTCCTGTGACTGCTGAGAAAAAGGGCAAGTCTCTGAAATAATATTATACATATCTTTAAGTATTGGGGTAAGATTGTCTTTAAATTCTTTATAGAAAAGAGCCGTATAGCCACCTGGCCAGGACTCTTCCCATTTGGGAGAGCTCCTATTATATAATTTATCTCCTTGGTTGAAAAGGGCAAGTCAAGAGAACTAATTTTTATAGGATCTAATGGAGGGAAAGATGTCTTTTCTATAAATTTCCTAAGCTGAGGGTAGCCTTTCCCTTTTGTCTTTTCCCTTTGATGAATTCTCAATTTATTATAGAGATCAGGGTAGTAAAGATGGAATGCCGATGCTATCTGTTCCGTAGTCTTCACTACTGCACGCTTAACCCAGTGAATCTTGAGTATATACGTTTTCTCATATCTGTCTCTTATAGATCGAGCTAAGCATATCATACAATATCTGTGTTCTCTTTTGAGGAACATTCAAACCCCTCGCATTGAGGGAACCAAACTTAATGCTTGACATCACCACAAGAATTTATTGAAGCCATGTACCACAATGCCAATAAAATCAATTCCATCTGGCCATCCCTGAAGTAGGAGAGGAAGAGAGGAAAAAGACCAAAAAAAACCCCCAACCCCGCTAATCCCAACTAACTTAAACATTTTTTTAATTGCTGCCTGTTCACATGTTGGAGCTATTCCCCTCACTTCCTGTTCAGGTAACCACACCGGAAAGGAGGATATCCCCTAAATGGTAACACATACAAAAAATCCTTCTAAGAATTTCTAACTATTCTGCACTTTAAACAACAAATATGGCTGGACTACAACTTTAGATTTTCAGCATGTAAGGTAGTATAAACACTTGAGCTATCTTATTGTATTTGCAACCTGTTTGCAGCTGTTGGCCCAGACCTGCTTATTTATAACTGTTAAGACTGCCTTGTCATATTTTATTTTTAAGCGCTAGTTTCATACATTAATCTTTTAGGTGCTATCTCTCCACTGGTGACTTTTGTCTCATTGTAATGAACAGTCTTTATTTGTAGATTAAAACACAAGAAAGAGAATTCATAAAAACTGGAGCAGCCAAATCTGAAGCAGCTGTGCATAGCAACCAATCAGCATCAAGCTTTAATTTTCAAGGCTTAACTGAACAAACTGAAGAGAGAAGCTGATTGGTTGCCAGGGGCAACTGCTCCAGTATTGATAAATCCCCCCAAACCTGTTTTGTGTTTAAGTCCGTGTGTAACCAGAAAATTATTTTCTCACGTGACAATCCTACCTTCAGTGAATTGCTATTGGTCTGAGCCCTCCAAGGACTTTTACATAGATAAGTGTAATTTTAACGCTTGTCTGGGAACATGTCCTGCACATGTATTAAACAAATATAGATGATACCATTTTCCCATGATTGTGATTCCTACTGAACCAGACTGAGAGACCATTTAAAGGCTCAGGAACCCTTTGTAGGTCTTATGGCTTAATTAGCTAATTAGAGTGGGACACTTTGAGCCTAGAATATTGCACCTTTTCACAATATTCTAATTTTCTGAGATTGTGGATTTGGGGTTTTCATGAGCTGTAAGCCATAATCATCACAATTATGACAAATCACGGCTTGAACTATCTTGCTTTGCATGTAATGAGTCTATCTCATATATTAGTTTCACCTTTTAAGTTGCATTAGTGAAATAAATGAACTTTTTGCACGATATTCTAATTATTCGAGTTTCACCTGAATACTTACTAACAAACCTACATCCTTTTTTTTAAAGCTGGCCACTCGGTTTACAATCTGACTGTACAATCTATGTAAAATATTCTTACCAGCATCTATAGGTGAAAGCCAATCTAAACAATGCATTTCGTTTACCGGTATATTCAAACGGGCAAGACCTTGCATATCTTGCTGATCAATCTAATGGAAACTATAAGACTATAGTGTATGTGTGTGTGTCCAGCTTAAAGCTCACTTCAAATACCCCAACTGTGACCGCAGTTAATTGACTGCACTCACTGTTTGGTGGAGAATTTTGGCTGGCTCTTTTGTTTTCAACTGGGAAAATTATGGGGGGTGTGGAGGCTGAGGTCTGGGACCACACACACTCGTTGAATTTCAGCAGGACTCAGCTGAAATTCAACCAGTCTATGGCCTATGGCCATTTTAAGTGTTTATTTGTACACAATTCATTCAAATAAGTAAAAAAACATATCTGGACACAATACCAACAATACACCCTCTTTAATCACAATAAAACAAAACATACATTCCCTTTAAGTTATAATCCTAAAAAAGTCTAATTTTAGTTTATAAAAAAACATAAACTTACTTGTTGTAGCTATGATAAATGGATATTGATGGCTCCAGATGCCATAACCAGTTATAGTGTAGATGGTGAAATTGTATGTTTCTCCTGCTAACAAGTCCTCCACTTTTGTGAAATTGTCTTTAATATTTGAAATATTGCGATTTAGACTGCCATTAAATACCTCCACAGTATATGTATATGTACTTGCATAACTATCATTAGGAAACATCCAGTTAAGAATCACAGACTGATTTGTTTTGGAGGTAACTGTAAAGGTACTGACAATGGATGGCACTTGAAAAAAGAAAAAAAACAAAACAAAGAAATTATAATATACATTTTTAAATAACAAACAAAATATTATAATTACATTAGAATATGAATCAGATTATTTATATGTCTAGGGAAAACCTACTTTAATGAGAACCCGCTGCCAGGTTATGGACATTCAAATACATACATTACAGCCAGCTTGAACGACTACACTGGTTTTATGGTTGAATAGCTCTTTGTCATCTGCAACTACAGAGGTTAGTAGGGTTTGATTTTAAAGCTCATGTACTGCTTGTTAAGAATATGAAAATGCTTGAATGTACACTTTGAAGAAACTGCTCATCCTCCAGGTTCTTGCAAGTTATTGCTGCTTGAGTCTTGAAGACTAAGTATGGTGGTCTGTTATTGGTTCTGTTTGGTAATAATAGTTATAAGTCTATTTCATGGTTACAATTGATAAAAACACAATAAAGGGGCCGCTGCCCATAGTTTTGCAACAATCTTTGTTGTGTTTTTAGTTTATTATTTAGGTTTATTGTTCTCGTATGCTAGGTATTAAAGATGACATTTACCCATCGCTTTTGAAATGATAACAAATACACCTTTAGAAATGTTTAGTAATGGCAATCTACAAACAGATAATTATAGATAATTGCAGGCTTTTTATTCTTTGCATACCTTATTTTTCTTTTCCTCCCCATTCTTCTCACAGTGGCCATTTTTACTAAGGGCAGATTAATCAATCTTCCTTTACTTCCTGAAACTCTGGCACATGTTACTAGGACATGTGACCATGCATATCATCTCAGGGGAGAAAAATGCCTTTTCCCTGAGACCTTGTGAGATTTCAGGTGAGATTTACCAGCAATGCACTGCTAATGTAACCTTCCCAAGATGCAAAGCTTGTACACATTACATCACTAATGCCCAAGGGGACCAAGAAGTGGAAAAACAATAATTGTAGGTAAAAAAAAATGTTTTTTAAACTAATGAATGTAAGATGACTTCATATCAGCATGCGGAGCTGCATGTTGAGGTGATTCTTAGTGAAAGGAGGTAAAGGTCTGCTTTAATGGGGTGTACAATCCCATAATAATGTTGAAAGTGCAGTAGCCCATAGCAACCAAGCAAATTTTACATTGTCTTTTGGAATAAGGCTAGTTTGGCTTTATTACATGCAAGATTATCATACATTCCAACTAGAAGAAAGTTAAACTTTGTATACGTTCTAAACATTTCTCCAAATGTACTTTTTTGTTTTTTATACATTTTATGACAATCTGGTTGTGAAATATGAATTTTTACCACTATGGCCTAATTTATATTATACTGCCTTGCAGTACACATAAGAAGCAACCGTGTTATCACGCATTGAGGTGAATTATGTTTCTGCAGGCCATTTATTTTTAATGACCCCAATATAGTAAAATGTTTTTTTTTTGGTTTTTTTTTACAGCACATTGCAACCCATATCATCTGACTCTCTATAGCATGCTTTAGTGCAGGTGTGTTGCATATGTGTATTGGGGAACCCTTTAAAATGGCATAACACAAACGCATCATGTTTCAGTGCACTCAGGTAAAGTGGGCAGTATGATACTAGAGTGCACCAAGTAAGAATAGTAACAAGAAGCCAGTTGGTCAATTTGGCCATTTTTTGCAGATCAAATAATAATGTATCTGTGGAGAATTCCAGATAACACCTGCTGACAACCCGGTGTCAGATGTGTTTGGCAGTGGCTTTCGCTCTCTTTGCAGTGACTGCCCCCTCTTCATTGTCTAAACTTGCTACTCAGTGGACTGAGTGTGCATGTTTATAGACCCACTGGCTCAGAGATAACAGTGGGCAGTTGGACTGAGTTGATTCATCCAGGTGTCCTCTAATGCTTACTATTGTGATTGGTAGTATGGCATTTTGGTTCACTTCTCGACACCCTATCAGTAAAGAATAACTTCTCAGTCATAAAAACTAAATTATTACTACTTACTACTAAATTATGTACTACAAAAGATACAGAAAATAAAGAAAAATTATCTTACTGGTTGATAACATTTTTACAGCCCCTATACTGGAAGTATTCCTGAATACAGACGTTACTGTTATTGTATAGAGATTTCCTGGAAATAGGCTTTGGATATTAAAATGTGTGTCCTTTGTTGTATTCTGTCCTTTCTCTTCGGTTAGATTTACATTATTCCATGCCACTAGGTACTCATATGAACTGGCGTGAACATCCCCAGGTGGTGTCCATTCTATAAATATTTCGGCAATACCAGTTGCATTTCCAGCAAGATTTTGTGGTTCATTTGGCACTGAAAGAAATATATTTTCTCAAATAATCTCTAAATGATATGTTACAACTTTATTTCATCATACAAAAAACACACACAAACAACTTATCAAGTGCATAGTGGGATTGAAGTAAACAATGCTGTGCAGGCAACCCTTTGACTTTTTTTTTTCTTCTCAACTGCACATTATACAGAGAGCATTGACTTTTTCCTCACTGAGTTACATTAAAACGCAACTTGTTTTGTGTTCAAGTCTGTGTGTAACCAGAAAATGGTTTTCCCACGTGGCAATCCTACCTTCAGTGAATTGGTATTGGTCTAAGCAATCCAAGGACTTGTGCATAGATAAGTGTAATTTAATGCTTGTCTGAGAGCATGTCCTGCACATGTAATAAACAAATATAGATGATGATCCCAGCACACACATACTTACTAACAACCCACATCTTTTTTTTTTAAAGCTGGCCACTCAGTTACAATCTGACTGTACAATCTATGTGAAATATTCTTACTAGCATCTATAGGTGAAAGCCAATCTAAACAATGCATTTTGTTTATATACAAACAGGTAAGACCTTACATGTCTTGCTGATAATTCTAAAGGAGACTATAAGACTATACACTGAGTGGCCAGATTATTATGACCACCCCATCAGTACTTCATTGGGCCACGAGATGACTCCACGAGATGACTTCGTTGGGCCGCCTCATGACTCCACGAGATGTTGAAAGGTGATGCGAGGAATCTGACACTGCACTGTTGCCCTTCTGTTGTCCTTGTACCAGTCTTGCCACTCTCCGTTCTGCCCTAACATTGACTAGTCGCTGACGACCACAATTCGCATGTTCAGACCCAGATTTTTGGCTGACAGTCCAGTCTTTAAACACTTTAACAACAGCTGCTCTTGAACATTTAACGAATTCTGCTGTTTTGCTGATACTCGCTCCATGGCTCCGAGCGCCAACAATCATCCCACGTTCAAAGGCTGTTAAATCGCGTTGTTTACCCATATCTTCAGAAAAAAATCACTTCTACTGTCTTGGTAAACAACCTGCCTCCCTATTTATAATGGTCTGGCCCTCTAGCAACTTCAGCGCGAAATTATAGCTAATTATAGCTAATTTGCCTACAAACATCAGGTGGTCATAATAATCTGGCCACTCAGTGTAGTGTGTCTGGCCAGCTTAAATCTCACTCGGAATACCCCAATTGTGACCGCAGTTAATTGACTGCACTCACTGTTTGGCAGAGAATTTTGCCTGGCTCTTTTGGAGGGGTGGACGGTGTGGAGGCTGAGGTCTGGGGCCACACACTAGTTGAATGTCAGCAGGGCTCAGCTGAAATTCAACCAATCTATGGCCGATGTACATGTGTTTTATTTGTACACAATTCATTAAAATAATTTAAAAAACAACATATCTGGATACAATACCAACAATACACCCTCTGTATTCGCAATAAAACAAAACCTACATTCCCCTTTAAGCTAAAATCCTAAAAAAAGTATAATTTTAGTTTGTAACAAAACATAAACTTACTTGTTGTAGCCATGATAAATGGATAGTTAAAGCTCCGGATTCCATTAACGGTTACAGTGTAGATAGTGAAATTGTATGTTTCTCCCGCTAACAAGTCCTCCACTTTTAGGAAATTGACTTGAATATGTGAAATATTGCGATTGAGACTGCCATTAATTATATCCACAGTATATGTATATGTACTCGGATTACTATCATTAGGAAATGTCCAGATAAGCATCACAGACTGATTTGTTTTGGAGTCAACCGTAAATGTTCTGACAATGGATGGCACTTGAAAAAAGAAAAAAACAAATCAAAGAAATTGCAATATACATTTTCCTTTTTAAATAACAAAAAAATTAATTACATTAGAATATGAATCTGATTATTTATAAGTCTACTGAAAGCAAACTTTAATGAGAGCTGCCAGGTTAAGGACATCCAAATGCATACATATTCCTAAATCAGTCCATTAAAATACAAGGTCCAGTTATTTGTGGAAAAAAATCACATGCATTAGAAGCTAAATTTAAAAATATTCTTGCCTTTTATCCAACGTCTGCCTATGGTGCCTAAGCAAGGGTGACGCCAAGGGCCTTCCTGAAAGACCCTAGGAACACTGAGGATCTCATATTTCACAAGGAGATGCTCCAACAAAGTGCTGGACAGCAGAAGCATTTTCACTTTCAGCAGCACATCTTATTCTGTACCCTCCCCTCCTCAAAGTGACTTGGCATAGATTCCTTTTAATCTATGCAAACACAGAGCAGGTGGACTGGAAGGGGGGAGGGGGAAGAGAATGCTAAGAGCCAACTTGAACGACTACACTGATTTAAGGTTGTATAGCTCCATGGCGTCAGCAGCTACAGAGGTTAGTGGGGTTTGATTTTAAAGATCATTTACTGCTTGTTAAGAATATGAAAATGTTCGAATGTCCACTTTGAAGAAACTGCACATCCTTTAGAGCCCATTCACATCTATACACTTGTGTTAGCATGCAATGTTAACAGAAGTTACCTTGTATCCACTATTTATTTTCTATGGGCCCTTAAAGTATATTTCCACTTTTGTAGCCAAATTGGGATCACACCTATTTTATATTTGTTACATGTTCGAATTCACATAGCTTAAGCTAAAAAAAAAATCAACAAATGCTTCTTGCAGTTTACATTTTTTACTTGGGTTATGGTTTTAGGGGTTCAAATTTCTTCTGGCTTCTATTTCGTTGAAATGTTAGGAGTGGCTGTGAGGGGGGTATTGTCTATTGAGAGGTTGATTGTCCATTGTATGTTAATGAAGCACATCAGATAAACACAATCCTCAAATTGCAGTCCCAAGACTTTGCATTGGGACAGACCACTGTGAAAGGATTAAGAAAAACCTGGAATCAGCCATCTTGTCTGATTTAACAAAACATCTACAAGGTAAGAATTATTTTTTTTTAAAGATAATTTTCAATATGCTGTGTGAATAAGATCACATAATGAACATATAGAGGGCTTTTCCTAAATTTGACTGCAATAGTGGAAATACACTTTAAAGTGGACCTTTAGGCCCCATGCACACTGCACGATTCGCAAATCGCGCGTTTGTTGCGCGATTTGCATTTTGCGCAATATCGTGCAAATGCTTGCATTGCAAAATCCGAGCCAAAAAGGGTCCTGCTGTAGCGACGCACGACCCGCGACAGCAGGACCCTTTGCCCCATTGCCTTGCATTGGAGAGCGATATCGCGCGGTAAATAGCCGCGATATCGCGGGAATTACCGCGTGATAAATCGCTCAATTTGAACGGGGCCTTACTCATATCTTTAAAATAAAAACAAAACACCCTTATAAATGTTTAGTAATGGTAATCTACACACACATACTTATAGATAATTGCCGGCTTTTTATTCTTTGCATACCTTATTTCTCTTTTCTTTCTCTGTCTTCTGACAGTGGCCATGTTAACTAATGGCAGGTTACTAGCTCTCCCTTTATATCCTGAAAATCTGGCACTTGTGACTAGACATGTGAACATGCACATCATCCCAGAGAAGGAAAATGTAACCTTCCCAGGATGCAACTGTTGCGGAAATTTTACTAGGATGTGTTTTTAGTGTAATATTGTCATCAGGTCTCAGTGTCCGGATTTCTGCGTCACGCTCGATTGGAGCATGACCCGGATTATTCGGCACTGGGAATAAACCATTGGAGTGGATATGCGTGGCGGAGCAGTGTTCTCTTAGCGAGTGTGTGGATGCCAAGCTAGGGCCCCTGCGCGGTGCGCGGATTTATTGGCGTGGCGTGTATACATTTGCTTTGAGAACATAGTATTATTTAAGATACATATTTGCCTTTTTGAAAGGAACGTGCGTTTGTTGTCTTTAGTGCGCCTGATCAACCGCTGGAGATAATATAACGTTGTCCCTGTAAATAAGCACGCATGAGAATCATAGTAACTTAATTGGGCATTGCTCACTGAGCAATGCTGGATAAAGCTCACTCTGGTGGTAATAGATTATTGTATTAATGTGTTTTGTTGACTGGCTATGTATTGAAGTGGTTGTTGACATCACTTCCTGTTTGAAATTACTTCCTGGTTTGCTGTGTGAGACCACTTCCTGTCTGACATCACTTCCTGTTGGGCAGGTATAAAACCATAAACATACCTGTGCTGGTGGCTCTTAGGATGGATCTAGCAAACAAGCAACACCTGTCTCCTAAGGCTACATGACTCTAAAGGGGGTACTTCCAGTCCTCGCACAAAAGAGCGTAATACAACTGTGCTTTTAAGCACGGGGGAAATTCTTTGTGTTCGGCATACTTCAGTGCGGCATGGATTTGTGCGTTGAACCAAGCGAATTTCCATAACACAACGCTTTGGCACTTACATCATTTTGATTGAACTAGACCAAGAAGTGGATGAACTCTATTTGTAAGTAAATGAAAAAACAACTTTGTTTAACTAATGAATGTAAGGTGATTTTAAATCAGCATGCAGAGCTGTATGCTGCTGTGATTTTAGTGAAAGGGGTAAAGGTCCGCTTTACGGAAATTTTGCAATATGTGTTACCAATGCATGTTGCAGAATTTCATATTTAGAGCTTTTAAAGACTAAGTTCACTTGGCAACTTACGTTTTTAGGGCTCTTTTGCCCACTTTTATTCAAAAAATGTTTCTCCTATCAGGTTTCTCTCACTAAGGTTTCAGCATCACATATATAATAACACAAACTCTCTCACAGACTCCCTAGACCAGGGATGGCCAAACTGCGGCCCTCTAGCTGTGGTGGAACTACGAATCCCATGAGGCTTTGCAAGATTCTCCCAGCCACACACATGACTCCCAGAGAGAGAGATGCTTCATGGGATTTGTTGTTTCACCACAGTGGAGGGCCGGAGCTTGGCCATCCCTGCCCTAGACTGTGTCCGCACAGACTACCTTTTCTCACACGTGTCAGCCTGATCAGTGCAGGCTAGACCAGACACTCTCCTTTTGTCTGTGCACACACGCATGCTGCCCCCTTTGCAACACGACTCTCCTGCGGCTACAGGACTGAGGCTATGAGAAAACAAAATGCTTGTTTTCTCCATTTATAGTCACAAATCCTGGAGCCTCTCACCCTTTGTAGGTGGCACAAATACTCCTTACATGGTAAAAGATACTCAAACTGCTTTTTAGTGACCGAACACTAGCCTGTCACAATGTCTACATGCATTAATACACATTTAAAATATAAATTCATAATGTGTGAACCCAGCTTTAGTAAATGTGATCTTTTTAGAAAATAGCACGGAATCTTATTGATGGCAACTTTCTGTGTTTCAAGGGATATAATATCTCCCTGAAAAACAGACATTTGTATTAAGAGGCTACAAACACAACAATAGCACATATAGGTATGGGTCTGTGTTTAATGTTTAGCCAGAATGATGATCAGCAGAAATGAGCTTCGGGTTAATTCCAGTCTGTTCGCAAGTCAGTGAATGGGCAAACAAATGACCCATATTTGTATTAGAACTACCCACATTCAGTGGCGTAACAACCGGGGGGGGCGCTGGCCCCGGGCGTAAAGTGTGAGGAGACCGCCGTGATCGGCCAGTGTCTCTCCTCCCACACCGCTCAGCCACCTATCACAATGCGACAGAGCGGTGTGGGGGCAGAGACGGCGCTGTCACAGGATGCTGAGCTCTCCT
>NW_017308579.1:52316-65727 GCF_000935625.1 Nanorana parkeri | reverse complement strand
TTCTGCCCCGGGCGCCCATAACTCTGGTTACGCCACTGCCCACATTAAGTTACTTTAAAAGACCCTCTCCCTGCTGAACGTTATTTTATTTTTTTTACATTGGTACACGTCTCCCATGGATGTGCCCAGCTGCTCATGTGCTAACCTGGGAAAAGGCCAGAAAAACTAATAAGATTCATAGACTTCAGTGGGGTTTGGGCTATGTTCAGTATTTGCGAACTTCTCAACGTGCAGCAAACTGAACTTTGCCTGGTTCACTCATCACTTATGATCAGCTGTATAACACATATTTTATTTATTGTATAAAAATGAATATAGACCTATTAGTAAGGTACAAGCACAATTCTCATTTTTAGCACTGAGGTCAGGGCCACTCCTATAGAAAAGGTGCAAGGTATGTCCTCATGTGAACATGTGTGTTCACGTGGCTGCTGCAGCCGTGGCTCCTGCTGTCTTTAGATAGCAGAATGCTGCAGCTTTGCACACAGTCGATCGGACAAGCTGTGTCCTGTGATAGTTGTGATTCGATATCACCGCGATCATGTTGAAATGTTTACATTGCCAAGCCCTCCCCTTCCTCTTACATCAGAGGCAGGGGAGAGTATAGTGTGTCATGAATTGATGAGTCATTCATTCATGACTTCTAGAGGAAAGAATCTGCAGTAGCAGAAAAAAAAAAGTTTCAAATCACTTTTAACCCCCCCCCCCCCTTTCCTGCTTATATTAGATCCATTATGTCTATGCGCTGCCTTGTATGTTTACCCTTTGACCTCCCCTATCTCTGCACATCTATACATTAACCCCTTCATTTCCATCCTCCTACTGTATGTGACCTTTACATTTATAGTATATTCTGCACTATTGGTTGTACCAGGCTCCATGTTTTAACCCCCTTAATACTGTTTCTTCATTTCCAAAAAAACTGCACCCAAAAATTAGATCACCTTGGAGTGTCTACTTTTTAAAAAGGAGACATTTCAGGGATTTCCCTACTGTCCTGACATTTTTATTTGCTATGATTTACAAAACAAAAGTAAGGGAAACAGGCCTTTTTCAAAATATTATGGTCATTTTTACTTGATCTAGTAAAACATTTTTAAAAATGGTTATTAAATATCACTAAAAGAAAGCTCTAACAAAAAGATATCACATAAATGTTGTTAGTGTTGTGTGATGAAGGAATTCTCAGTCAAACTTGCACATCAATGAAGACTGAAAATGGCCTGGAAATGAAGGGGGTGTAACATGCCGATACTGAAGTGGTTAATATAGTTAATTACTGCATTACTGAATAGCTTACATAAAATAAGATGCATACAGACTAAGAAAACAGCAGAACAAAAAAAAAGGTCATACACATGATAAGCACCATAATGCTGTGGTGTTAACCTTTTTCACAATACTAATGCTTCCCTTGCTACCTGCTGGTTTCTCCCCTACCCAACTTCTGGGGGGAAGGGACCCT
The DNA here is from genome assembly GCF_000935625.1 of Nanorana parkeri. NCBI lineage: Eukaryota > Metazoa > Chordata > Amphibia > Anura > Dicroglossidae > Nanorana > Nanorana parkeri. The sequence goes on along the minus strand of NW_017308579.1, from coordinate 64,262 downwards.
CCCTAAAATGATGGCAGATAGCAGAGAAGCTAATGCTTCCCTTGCTATCTGCTGTTTTTTTTGTTTTGTTTATTATTCTGATAGCTCCTGCTGTTAGGCTCAGTTTAACCGTTCTCTTTTGCCCCTTGCAGAAGCAAATTTTCATCACCTGTCTTGGAAGATACATAAAGGCTAGTTTGTATATGAGGTCTGTAATGCAGGACTATGTGTGTAGCATTGGTGTCACAAGAACTGGGCCCCTGGGACAAATGCCGCGCATCTCCTCCTTGGTGTCCTAGGTCCCAACACAGCCAATGCACTATATAAATTATATATATATATAATTTAAAAAAAAAATAATGTAGCAGCTTGGCCCACTGAGACAGCAGCCACAACTGGAAAATATCCCCACAACTAACAGAATAATGTTTTGTTCCAGCACATTAAACAGCCCCTGTGGGTTCAGGATGGAATTAATTTCATTTGGCGTTTTGCAGGAATTGGGAGAGGTTAAAATTCAGGTTTTTTTTATTATCATTATTATTATTATTAATATGTAAATTTAAAACATGCCCTTTTTTTGCTTTTAGTTAAAAAAAATCTAATTTGTTGATATGGGTTAATGCATTTTGTCCTTTTTGTATTTGTGCATTTTGTTTAGGGAAAACATTTCATATTTTGAGCCTCATAAGCAAACCTAAAGTTCACACTTAGGGTGCTCAAGAATAAAAGATTTGTACTAGAAGTACTCACATGTAGTAACTAATATGGTGGTACCAGGGCTTGTATATGTTGAATTCACTGAATATACTGTGATGTTGTAGATTACTCCAGGAAGTAGATTGGCTATTGTGCAATTATTATCAGTCACATTCATTTGTTTTGTAGTTGCACCGCCAGTACATGTTACGTTGAATGTCGTAAAAGAAGAGTGTACTTCCCATTGCAAAACTATGGTGGTTTCCGTTACACTGATACTTTTTAAATCTTGAACATTGGTTGGATCTGTTAAAAAAGAAGAAAAAAAAAAGAAGTAAGCAATTCACTACAACACAATAGTTTGTATTTCTTCATTTCTCTATTACGATACATTTAACTTAATTAAAAGGAAAATATGATTTGCTTTAATATTGCAGCATATGACTTAAGGTTTTGATTATGACTTTTACATTTTACAAACTTTTTTTCCTCAATTTTAATATTTAATTTGTCCTAAGTGAAGCATTAGGTACACATATGTGATATAAATATACTGTATAGCCTTATCTGTCCTCTTAAAAACAATATATAATATGTGTGGATGCATTTAGTAAGAAAGTATATTACTGACGTGGAAGAATCGCACAGTAAAAATGTCAAAAGCGGGTTAGTTATTTACGTACAGAAACTAAAAACAAGCTCAGTCATGAAGGTTTTAAACAGCTGTGTTTTAATACGTGTGTGATGTGTGTGTTTTATTAAGTGTATAAATGTTTGAATATGCGTGTTTTTCCCAATTTTGCCTAAGGCCCCATTCACACCGTGCGTGAAATCCCGCTATTTCGCGCATTCAGCCGGCGCGGATAGTTCCCTGATCACCCAAGAAGGGCAAAGGGAAAGGAACTACACTACAGAAAGTAGAAGATGACACATATCACAAAAGACAAGACATTCAGGGAAGGGGAAGACAACACCCAAGTCCCGGTCCACTGGAGCATCCTTCCTGCGGTCGCCACCACCTATATTTACCCCTGGCTGACCTGGGGAAACTCCGAGGAGTCTCTGAACACGTACCATGCTGCCCAAGTCGCCACAAATTTGTGCTGGGTCTTACGAATTGTTGAGGTCAGGTCCTCCATCAGCCGGATCTCCTCCACTCTTCTCACCCACATCTCCACTATTGGTGGTCGGGTCTGCCTCCACAATGCCGGGATACATGCCTGCGCCGCATTCAGCAGGTGAATCAGAAGGGATCGCTTATATGCTTTCCGCGAAAGCGGTGTCAGGTGGAGGAGATACGCTGCAGGAGTAAGTGGAAGGGTCACATCCGTGATCTTCTGCGCAAGGGTGGCAATCTGGGACCAGAAGGGAGCCACTCCCGGGCATTCCCAAAAGATGTGCAGTAGGGAACCCACCTCTCCCTCGCATCGCCAACACGTCTCTGGTACCGCCGGGTACATAGTATGTAGAACTTTTGGGACTCTATACCACCGTGTCAACAGTTTGTATCCTGCCTCCTGATATTTAGTTGACACGGAGGATTTGAGAGCAAAGTGCAACATCCGGTCCACCTGCTCGGGGCTAAACTCCACACCCAAGTCTGTGGCCCATTGACCGACGAAGTACGGAGGGGGAAGGTCCGGTGGGTTACGGAGACAGTCGACTAGATGAGACAGCATATGTCTCACTGGCTCCGCTTTCTCACACACTTTCTCTCGAATTCTGTTCATGGTCGGAGGGGGGGGTCCCCAGCTCGTGATGTGTCTAGAAAGTGGCGTGTCTGTAGGGCGCTCCAAAAGCCCATGGGCGGGTCGGTCAGGTCTCTAATCTGAGCTATGTGCAACCACCGGTCCGCCTCCTGGAACTAAGATAATTTAGTATGCTCCGACGAGGCCAAGGACCTCGCCAGCGGGGTATGCAGACCCGGGGGGAAGTGCGGGTTCCCAGTCAGTGGTACGAGAGGTGAGGGCTGTGGGGAGAGACCTGGGTTGGGCAGTGATCCACTTGTCGCTTTCATCATGGCCCGAACCAATGGGTTCGACCAGTACGAAAGCAGCAATTTGGGATAGATCCAAGGTGCACTCTGTAGAGGCGGAGTGCACTCCAATTGCTCCAGGTCCACCCACAGCTTATGTTCAGAGTTGCAACACCAGTCCACCACCACCGACTGGTGTGCCGCCTTATAGTACATCACCGGGTCTGGGAAGCTCAGACCCCCCTGCTCCCTTAGATCTAGACAGAAGCTGATGTCTCAACCGTGCCCTCTTGTTCATCCATAGGAAAGTTAGAAATTGGGACCTCAGCTGGCGAAGGAACTTCACCGGGATTGACACTGGGAGCGTCTGGAGGAGATATAACAACCTAGGCATGACCACCATATTATTGCGTCCCAGCCACGTAAAGGTGGGACGGTCCCAGGAGGCCAGATCTAGCGTGATGCGTTTTTGAAGTGGGATAAAATTCACGGAGAACGTTTTACGAATATCTGCTGGGATAGCAACACCCAGGTAAGTGATGTGTGTGTCCACCCACCGAAATCTGAAAGAGTCTTTCAACTTTGCCAAACGCCCCTCCGGAAGAGAGACGTTCAGCGCTTCCGACTTAGTCCAATTTAATTTAAAGTCTGTCAGTTGACCATACGCTCGTAATGCCTGCATGACATTGGGCAGAGAGATTTCGGGGTGTGTGATGTACAGCAGCAGGTCATCGGCGTAGGCCGCGACCTTATGCTGTCTCTTGCCACAGTCTAGCCCCTAATGTCCGGGCATCTGTATATAGTCCTAAGGAGCGGTTCAAGTGTAAGGATAAAAATAATGGGCGAGAGTGGGCAACCCTGGCGCGTCCCATTCGAGATGGTAAACGGCTCCGATAGTGTTTCGTTGATACGCACTACTGCTGTGGGGTTCGAGTATAACGACCGAATCCACTGCTGAATGCCTGATCCTAGTCCAATGAAGTCTAGCATCTCCCTCAGAAATGGCCAGCTCACCCTATCAAACGCTTTCTCCGCATCCAAGGATAGCAGGAGGAGCGGCTGTGAGATAAAGCCCACCTGGTCATTTCCTATTAAGTCTCCTAGATATGGGAGAATGTGGGAGGCTAGAATTCGTGTAAACATCTTCAGGTCAGTATTCAGCAGCGAGATGGGCCGGTAACTAGCGCACTGTGCGGGGTCCTTCCCTGCCTTGTGGATTACCGTAATTTGTGCCCGAAGTGCATCACGTGGTAGCGTGTTACCTTCGAGGAGCGAATTAAAGGCCTCCAAAAAATGTGTCCCCAGGAGCTCCTGGAAGGATTTGTAGTAGACTAGAGTTAGACCATCCGGGCCTGGCGCCTTCCCCAGTTTCATAGTCTTTAGGGCCGCCCCAAACTCCTCCACCGATATGGGATTTTCCATGCTTTTTGCAACCGACACGGGCAGGCGGGGCATGCCCGATTCGGTTAAGTACGCCCTGATCGCCTGTGTGCGTGTCTGGGACTCGGACTGACCAGCGTCCTGATGTAGGTTATAGAGGGCCGAGTAGAAAGAGTGGAATTGTCGTGCTATGTCTTTGGATCTGGAGACCAGAAGACCCTCCGTCGAGCGGACTGAGGGTATGTATGTTCGGGAGCGTACGTCTCTGAGGGCATGGACCAGGAGCTTTCCCGGTTTGTTCCCAAATTCGTAAAACGTTCGGCGTGCTCTACCTAACTGGGCCTGTACCCTGTCTAGCAGGAGGTCATTGAGTTCTGTACGGGTCTGGATCAGAGCGGTCAGTGTATCCCCATCTAATGTAGCCCTATGGCGCAGCTCCAAGTCTCGCAGCTGGGTATACAGTTCGTCCACTCGCCGCATGCGCTGCCTCTTCCGCTGGGTACCTATTTTGATCAAAGCCCCCCTAATGACGCACTTATGTGCTTCCCATAAGGTGAGCGGATCCTGCGCTGGGGAGGCATTATCTCTAAAGTAGTGTGCTAACTCCGTTCTAACATTTGTCAGGATCGTTTCGTCTTGCAATAGGGATTCGTTCAGTCACCACGTAAATGGCGAACGGGTCGCTTCTCCCACAAGTATACTAAGGTGCACTGGGGAGTGATCAGATAGAGTCGAGGTGCCTATGGATGTACCGGTCAGAAGGGGCAACGCCGCATGCTGGAGCAGAAAAAAATCTATACGCGAATAAGATTGGTGCGGGGCGGACATATGTGTGTAATCCCTCCCCGTGGGGTCATTAATGCGCCAGGGATCTACCAGCTGGAGTTCAAACATGGACCGTTTGACTCTTTTCCTCTGTGCGTGCGAGATCTGGGAAATCCCCCTTGTGGAGTCTAACTCGGGGTCTAGTACCATGTTGAAATCTCCCCCTAGGATCCACAGTCCCTCTGCAAACGTCTTTACCTGCGACCATAAGGATTCCAAGAAGGTCACCTGTCCCGGGTTAGGGGCGTACACTGCAGCAAAGGTCACCCTGTGGCCATGTAGGTCCCCCTTCAGCATTCTCCCCTCCGGGTCTGCATAAGTGTCTACATATTTCCATGGCAAGGTCTTGGCCAATACGATGCTCACCCCCTTGGATTTAGAATCCCGGGATGGAGCATGGTAAGAGGTGGCATATCGGTGGTTTCCTAGTTTGGGAATTTGCCCCACCTTAAAATGTGTCTCCTGTAAGAATGCTACATGAGACCTCTGTCTCCACAACTCGTTCAATAGGTTTGATCTCTTTTCGGGGGTATGAAGCCCCCTAACATTAAAGGAGGTAACATTGACAATCTGCATGGTGTACTGGTTAACTCACAGTTCTAGTGGAATCTCTTCTGGCAGGCTCATACGGGGCTCCCCAGGTCAGTCGGAGTATCTCCTGGCTTCTCGGGATCGAGCACAAACAAACACTAACGTGGACCAGACAGAGACACTAAGAGGGCAACAGAACAGACACGAGGACAAGACAATGAGAAACAGAGAAAAGAGAACACAAAGTATAGCACTAGACGCACCGACCCTAGTGCAAGGAAGAGAAAGAAAACAAACAAGAAAAAAAAATTAGACAGGTACAACCCAGGCGTTCCTATGGATTAACTCCAACACGGAGAGGTAACACCTGGTATTTGGGGATAGAGACTAAACACAGCTGCCAACAGAGCGAGATATGGAGAACATAACTAAATCTTGGACAGCCAGACGCCCCATGCGTACTGGATCCGGAGGCTAACAGCCAGCCAGGGGCCCGGTCCTGCCCCAGCTCCGTCACATAGAAAGCCAGTACAGGGCCCGGTCCCTCTCCCATTACCCCTCCCCTCCTCCCAACCCATCTCAAACCCCCAGTATATTAACACTGCTATAACCATTAACTCCAATATACCTAATATAACCACGATAGGACCAATTGCTAATTAGGCCACAACATATCACAGCACATCCTCGTTAGAGGAACTTCCCCGTCAACCCCTGCAAACCACTCAACATATCAATCAACGGGCCCCCAGAGCAATCCCGCCAGGGGTCGTGGGGCAGGCAGCCGCCACCCATAAGTAGGTCCCCTAAATCGTTTCAGCAGAGCCATAGTAGTAGGCCTAGTCCGGCTCTCGCCAACCCCCGGCACCCTCCGTCAAAGCAGGTAAGACCAGTCACTCCACCGGGAGACGCTGGGCCTATTAGTCAGGTTCACACTAAGAGGGTCTCAAAGAGTAAAGTTCCAGGGTCTGTGCTAGTAGTGTCGTAGAGCCAATCAGCTTTCCGGATCTCCCGAGCGCTCCCTTCTCGTAGGTCGGGACGTGGATCTTGTGCGGGCACCTCCTGGTGCGGGGGGTCCGCGACTTTCTGGTACCCCTAGACATGGGGCGGAATGGCGTCAGTTGGGAAGGTCTGCTGAGATATCCTCCATTACTCCACGGAGCTCTGCTCACTCACGTTTTGTCAGCGCCATGTTCAGGCCACGCCCCCCCAATGGAGCTGTTCTAATGTACAGCTCCATGTCGCCCGTTGCTGTCGCTTCAGCAGGACCCTTTTTTCCCCGCGGATGTCGCACAATTTTTCTATTTTTGAATGCAGCCCGACGGTGAAGGTCGCGTGATCTTTGCTGGAACGTCGCCCCGAACAGTCGCGCTATCCCGGGTCGCTTGTAAGGTATGTCGCTTGGTGTGAATTGGGGCCTGAGGCATTGATGTTGAACGTTTCTTAAACCCGAGCGCCAGAACTGCAATACAGTACTAAACTTATTTTCAGCGCTGGCACTTTGAGGTAAATAAATGTATTTTGCGTCGCAGTTTGAGCACTCGGGTTCAAAAAGGTTCGCCATCACTGCTATAGAGGATACAGCAGTTTAAAACTGGCCAGCAGTAGGACAATATTAATCAGGGAAAATAGGCTTAACTGATGTATGCCTAACTTTTCTTTTATATATAGGGATAGGGGATGTGTCAATTGTGAGTGTTAAACTGTTCTTGCACTTCGGTTTTTTCCTTTCAAATGATGTAGCAAGGTGCTGTAAACCAAATGGACAGTAAGAATTGAATGCTCCACTTTAAGCACCACTATCCACATAACAGGAAAAAAAAAAAATACAATGAAATCAAATACAATCCCTTGAAACAAAAGCCCATTTTTTTCTAAGGGAAGCCTTGCAGCAAAAAGAAGCTTGCTATGGATGTTTTCGTAACTGATCCTAATCTCTCCCTATGCAGTTTATAAGCTTTCCCTAAACAGCTTCTAATTTCCTGGCTGTTCTATGCCCCTCTTTTATGGAGAGAAGGGCTGGCTTACCCAAAAAACCTAGCTAGCAAAACTCTGCAGCAAAATCATTTAGCTGGTACCATGAAGTCCAGGGAGAACAAAATTATAACAAGAATATAACATCTACAAACTATGGACAGAGATCATGATATACACACTTTCCTACAGGGATTTGAAAGGACTTGTCGTCAGTACTGTTTGCCCAGGGAGCAATGGGCATGGTACGTCATACCAGGGCAGAAACACAAGGCCAGGCATTTGTAAATCTTGCAGAGGACCAACAAGGGCACTATGAGGTCATTAAGCAGGACATTACTAAGGGTACAGTTAGAATCCTTTATTTTTCAGATTTTTATCCACGTTACAAGTAATACTAATAATGTTTAGAGCCGGGGTGCCCATAAGGTAGGGCGATCACTTGTAGATCGCAATGTCCTCTCCTCCCGTCGGTGGGGCTTCTCTGGATCCCTGCTGCTCTCCCCATCTGTATGCAGCGGGCATCCGAGAAGAAGTGAAGGAACCGGCGGCGGGGGAGGGCGGAGGACAGAGCCGCTGTCACAGAACTAATGCTGAGCGGTGAGGAGAGAGAGAGAGAGAGAGACGCTCGGTCTGGATCTGACAGCCGGCGCCTCTCTCTCCCCTCACCGCTTGGCCTTTGTTCTGTGACAGAGGCTCCACCCACCCCCACCCCCGCGGCTAAAGTGCTTCATGACGTATCCCCCGCTTCCTCTGCCCGGGAGAGCAGGGGGGATCCATGGGAGAAGCTGAGCCCCCCTGTGTGCGTGGCCGAGCGGCAGAGGATCGGTACATATCAATGATATGTACCGGTCTTCCGTGCAGCACAAATAACTGTTATAAATGAACAGGATGTGATTTACATCACTTCCTGTTCATTCATGAGTTTCTCAATGGGGAGAAGGAATCACTACAGAGGCTCCTCCCCATTCAGAAACTGCTTGATAGTAAAATATTTTCTTAATGAATGGGAAGCCTCTGTGCTTTGCGATGACTGCAAACGGGTTCGACAACTGCCCGTTCGGCAGTTGTCGAACCAGCAGGCCACTAACTCGCCGCGAATCGTACGATTCCCGGCGGGTTTTCTAGCATGCTGGTTCGACGGAAGACGTGTGACCGTACAGTAGAAACGACGGTCGCACGCCTTCCATACACTGCACGATTCTCGTACGATCGCGGGAATTCCCGCGATTCTCGTACGAGAATCGTGCAGTGTATGGGCACCTTTTAGACGCCGCAGATGGAAAGGGGCAGGACACCTCTCCCCATGTGCAACGTCGGCCACACGAGCACCACGGGAGGATAAGATGCCGGGGCATCTAGGACGCACTGGAATGTAAGCCGGCCGACTCCCTGCGTTCGGGGGCGGGAGGGGGTGTGGGGTTGTATTGAAGTCAATGGCACCGCAGGCGAGGGGCCTGCCTGTGGTGCCATTGACTTCAATGCACATCCACGCCCCCTACCGTTCCTGAATTCAAGTGTTTTTTCGTTGGTAGATCGCATTGAGCTCGTCATTTGAAAAGTAGATCTCCAGACGAAAAATTGTGGGCGCCCCTGGTTTAGAGGGTATTAGTTGTACTGAGATTAAGAATGTGATGGATCCTAAGTGATCTGTACACTTTTTTGATTTGTGAAGTTTGGAAAAGTCTGAAGATTCATGTATAGAAAGCTGTAATCCTATATGTTTAAGGCTTAAAATCAAGTTAATTATGAATATACCTTATAAATGCTATCTTTCTAATGTAAAATTTAGGGCATGAATATAAGACAGAACATTACATTATGGTTTGTTTATTTGCATTTTTATGTCACCCTTTAGTGAATGAGTAGGGATACAAGTACCCCTTACTCATTCACAAGGGGGGGGCTCATCTGGGTACTCCGATGCAAATAAGCCCCCCCTGTCCGCAGATTCCCACAACCAACTCCCCAGGGCTTGGGGGGAAGAGGCCCTTTTCCCCATCGGGACAAGGTGCTTTTCCAAGGGCATGTGGCCTGGTATGGCAGGGAGGGGGGGCGCTCGCCCCCTTTTCCTGCCCTGCCATGCCTGTGCTCAGATTATGGGTCTGGTAGGATTTTTCCCCCCCATTTTTTTGCCTGCTTAAAATTCCTGCCAGACCTAAAGGGCCTGGTATGACATTTTGGGGGAACCCCCACACACTTTTTTTTTTAACTTGGGGGGCGGGGTCCCGCCTAACATTCCTACCAGACCTAAAGGGTCTGGTATGAATCAGGAGGGGAACCTCGTGTGGTTTTTTTTTTCTTCTGCGGACTAAAAAAAAATGTTTTCCTTTTAGTTTGTCACTTTGCTGTAACGAAACTTCGTCTAGAATGCAAATTCGTACATACTACCGCTAACTAATTTGGTCCAAATCTGAAACTTTTGGACCCGAATCCCAAAAAAACTAAATAACAAAAAATTAGAACAAAATGAAACTAAACAAATTTTTGCTGGTGCACATGTCTAACATGTTCACCTCTTAGGCACTCTCACATGGAGTCATCGGACAGAGGACACTGCAGTGTCATGGCTGTGGGCCTGGAATTTTTATTTGTCACAATTTTTTTATGCTTCTTCATTTTTTTTTGTTTAAATAACAGATCCTCTTTATGGAGACATCAGGGGTCTCCAAGACCTCTGTCACCTAGGGATCCCCAGAGAAGCTTTTTGAAGCAGAGATCTGTTGCCGGAGAGTGACACTGAATGTGGAAGTGGTGTAATATACATCACTTCCTGCATTCGGGGACAGGAGAGGAGATCAAAGGGAGACCTGCAGATACTACAAGCGATCGGGTGTCTCTAGAGATGCCCGACTGCTTGAATGTAAACAGCCATCTCTGGCTGTTTACATTTCTAACAGTTTTAAGACTCCCTCCTGCTCCTATAAGGCTCCCGTCCGGCCGTTCAGGAACGGCCATGGATGGCAAGTGGTTAAATGAGGCAAAAAGAAAACAAATCTGAAAAAATAGGCTAGAAACAATGGATAAACTTTACATAGAAGAGACATTCAACCTCCTTCTGAGTCCAGTGGGTTACTAGGCCCAGAGTCCAATTCATATACTGTTCTGCATTGCTGTATAAATGTATTGCTGGGATTTGTTGTCCCCCTACAACCGGCACCATTCTGCATTAGAGTGTAAGCTCCTCTGTACAGAGACTGATGTGACTGGCTCAGTGTTCTCTGTACAGTACTGTGGTATATGTCAGAGCTATATAAATGTATAATAATAACAGTGTGACTGGCTCAGTGTGGCGGTGTTGTCGGTGGTGTGGGGCCTGGCCTAAAGCCGTGTAATGGGCCCCAAAATTTCTGAAGGCTGCCCTGCCTACAGCCTGCTTGCTCTGTACATGTGTGTGCCTAATCTGCAATCAAGCTCAGTGCCATCTTGTGAAAGAAGCTTACTGCACTTCACCTGTGAATGTTGAAAACTGTTTCTCTTCATTGAACTGTGTTACCCCACCTGTCTAAGCTGCTGTTCGTCTTCTTAAAGAGACAGTACCATTTTTTGCAAAAACTTGAAAAATGTCTGGACAAGGCTCTGAACACTCTATTATGGCTCAACCAATGCAGATACATCATGCCTCTGAACCTGCAGACATAAAGGGAGCAAGATTCTGCAGATATTGCTGAACAGATTATATGACCCAAACGCACAACAAAACCGACACAGCAACTCAGGGAAGACTATGAAACCACTAGAGATGAGTTCTCCAGCAATCTGCCAGACTTATGGGACAGAACCTCACGCTGCATGTCAGTTTTGCCACACTTTAATGATCGACCAGCTGTATTAAGAGACTCTATAGATCTGCCGCCTATGAATGTTACCAGCGCCGGTCTGCAAAATACACAGCTTTCTTAAAGGACTCTAATATAGAGGACTCTTCAGCACAACTGACCAAGACTGATGCACTAAACTGACAAAGAGATCTGAGGGCAAAATGCTAAGTATAAGGCAGAACTCTGCATTGATCAACTGTAGGAGACCAGATCTTACAGATCCACATCAACCAAGCTCACAGCACGTTCTTCTAGATCCTTTTGCTCCAGGAACTCAACATTAAGCTATAAGTTAGCAGAGGCCAAAAACAAATCTGGAAATGAATAATGTGCAAAGCTTCGTTTGCCAGGAAGGAAGCAGAAATAGAAGCACAAAGAGCAGCTCACCAAACAGGGGCAGAAGCTCAAAGCAAAACTCTGCAAGCAGAGATGGAAGCTCGCAGCAAAGCTTGCCAAACAGAGATAGAAGCTCGGAGCAAGGCTCGCCAAGCAGAGGCAGAATCCCAAATAAAAATTCTGCAAATGGAAAAGGAAAACGCAGTCAGGGCCGGCCTTAGGCCTTTAGGCGCCCTGTGCAAGAAAGCTTCACAGCACCCCTCAGTGGCCACACCCTTTAGTGGCCCCACACCCATTTTCCCCAATATCCGCACCATTTAAAGACTCCTATTTCTCTCCCCCTCACTGCTCCGTCATCCTGACAGCAGGCAGCGCTCCCTCCTGCGCCCCCCCCCCCCCCCGGGGGGGGGGGGGGCGAGGGTGGGG
>NW_017308579.1:48548-51344 GCF_000935625.1 Nanorana parkeri | reverse complement strand
CCCCCCTGAAGTGGGGGGGGGGGGCGGCGGACGAGTGAGCGATGTCATATCGGAGGGCCAGCGGTGAGGGGGAGAGAAGCCGCCCCCAGGACGAGCTGTGTCGGCCGCACAGTGCCCTTGTTGCCATGGCGCCCTGTACAGCTCGCACAACCCTAAGGCCGGCCCTGGAAGCAGTTGCCCTAGTAAGGCTGAAGGTCCTTGAACAAGCAATGGGACAAAGTACTTTTTCGGACTGCTCTATCCCAGCAGAACTGGAAGATCCAGTTGAACGCACCAGTGAATATGTGCAAAGCATAATATTTGCAACGATACAGAGTCATCTCCTGTACCTCCTAACAACACTGTCCTGACTCTCGACACAGAAACCTCTCAGATCAAATTGACTTGGCCTCTTCAGGTCCAACACAAGTGCATCTACACAGCAAACCACATCACCTCCTGCTAACAAAAAGGTGACTTCCAGTGACAAGCCACAGTTCAAGCTTCAACCAGCAGAAGCCTTAAAGACTATACCACAGCTAAACGCTCTTGCAACATAATTTTATCCTGGTATACCTCAACCTTCTTCACCAGAGAACTTTCACGTCCAAGGGGTTCCACAAGTTACTTCGGCACCAAAGAGTGAGAGATCAGACCTGTCTGAGCGTCAGATATATGATACGCCGTGAGCTCATTAACAAGGTTCGACGACTGTCCAGAGAACTACAGGCCCTGAAGATCGACTTTCAAAGCTGCTATTGCTGTTCTCAACTAGACACGTGCACCGGCAAAAAATTTGTTTAGTTTTAATTCGGATTTTGCGTTATTTCGTTTTTCGGGATTCGGGCCCGAAAGTCAATTCGGGATTCAGATTCGGACGAAATTCGTTAGCGGTAGTCTGTATGAATATTTGTTTTCTGTTTGTGTTTGTTTCATTCATTTCATTGCACCCAAGTGACATATACATTTTTTACATTTTTTTTATATGCCTTGGCTGCCACGAAAATTCGCCCACAAACGAAAATTAGTTTAGACTACCGCTAACGAATTTCATCCAAAATGTAGTTTTCGAAAATTCAGATTCGTTTTAATTTGTCATATCTGTTATTCGGAAATTCGGATACATCCGAATCTCCGAATAACGAAAATTGTCAGAAAAACGAATTTTTCCGAAATGAATCGCACATGCCTATTCTCAACCTTACTACCAAGGAGGAACATGATTTGCTTATGTGGCAGGGGCCAGAATCTGCAGATCGTGTTTAACCACTTGAAAACCAGGTGTTTACACCCCCTTCCTGGCCAGGCTATTTTTCAGTATTCATCGCTGCTATACTTTGACTGACATTTATTCAGTCATACAACGCTGTACTGAAACACATTTTTTACCATTTTGTGGGGGCAGATAGAGGTTTCTTTTGGTGATATTTAATCACCACTGGTGATTTTTATTTTTTATAACAAAAAAGTACCCTAAATTTGGGGGGAAAAAACCTGTTTCCCTATGAAATGTTATGAAACATTTAGTATCATCCCAATTTTTTTGTAAAACATAGAAGACGGCGTCACGTCGGGTAAATAGACACCAAACATGTCAAGCTTTAAAATTGTGCACGCCTGCGAAATAGCAGAAAACGACCACACCCACAATTGGCCGTAGATGACTCTTTAAGAGCTTGAACCGCTCATCAGTTTAATGTTATCAGTAATTAATGGCCCTAAAATTATTGCTCTCATTCCGACGTTCGCGGCAATATGTAACGTGTGGCGCAATAGGCGGAATCGTCTTTTTCGCACGTTGGCGCACCCTACACATGTTTGCGTGTGTATGTAGGGGGGGGCGGGGTAATTGTTGTCTTATTTTACATTTTTTTTTATTAGTGACTATTTTTTTAGCTTCTATTTTTTTTTATGCTTTAATTTTTTTTAACTTTTTAATTTTTTTTTTACACTTAACTCGGAGCAAGGCTCCCCCACCTCAGCATTGAGCCCCTATTCATCCTTGGGCACCAGGTGCCCAAAACTGAATTATAGGGGCCTGACGCTGAGGGGGGAAGTCTTTGCAGAGATCAGTACAGTAGCAGCATTTAGCTGGCCTGGTGCCCAAGGCTTCCCCCCACCCCAGCATCGGGTCCCTATTCAGCCTTGAGCACCAGGCTAGCTGCTTGCTGCTACTATGCTGCTTCTGCAGAGATCAGCACTACTACTATGCTGCTTCTGCAGAGATCTTAGGCCTTGTGCTCCTGAGGGCCTTGCGGCCGCCTAGTTTGCCCTGTCGGAATGCCACATCACCTCGCTCGCAGTCAGGTAACGTTGCGAGCTCTCAGCCCTGCCACTGTCAAACTGAGACTCTCAGTTTGACAGCTCTGAGAGCTCATACGTTTCCTCGATCGTCGGTAGGGTCCATCCACTCGGTCTTCTGGAGCTTTGCCCACCAGCCAATGAGAAGAGACCTCACCCCTCCCATCCACCACACGAGGATCTCTGGCTGGGAGGGCGGAGTTTATCTTTAGCAGCAAATGGCAACTATGTCGGCACCGGCTGGTCCTGCACGCTCCCGCCCCCGAGACACGGCCAGCACAGTACTGGTGAGTGGCGGCCTGGAGAGCCCTGTGGAGAGCAGGTGAGAGCCCTGGTTTAACCAGGGCCCTGTGGGGTCTCACTAGGGCTCTGTGGGTTCTAACAAGGCTGGTTAGTCCCCACAGTGGCCTGTGGAGGCCCCCCACAGAGCCCTGGTGAGACCCCGCAGAGCCCTGGCTTAACCAGGGCTCTGTGGGGGCCTCACCAGGGTAGCAGGCCTGTGGGGGGTCTCACCAG
>NW_017308579.1:42429-48222 GCF_000935625.1 Nanorana parkeri | reverse complement strand
AGACCCCACAGAGCCCTGGTTAAATGAGGGCTCTGTGGGGTCTCACCAGGGCTCTTTGGGGGTCTCACCAGCCTGGTTAAACCCCACAGAGACCTGTTGAGACCCCACAGGCCTGAGTGGGGCCTCATGTTTAGGTTTCGCCTAAGGCCTTGCAAACTAGAGCCGCCTCTGAGCACAGGAGTACCAAGCAGCTGGTGCCCAAGGTTGAAGAGGGGCCTGACGCTGGGGTAGGGGTAGCCTTTGCAGAGAACAGCAAAGCATCCCTTTTACCTCCCATATTCGATAAAATGCAAGCTTTTTGTAATGCATGTTGGAATGTCCTGAGTCTGACTAAATACCGCACTGCCCACCAGAGAGCCATCCTGAGACCCTGGAGACATCATCCTGAGGCCGTGATCCTGAAGCAACACGAGTATGTAGCTTCAAATCTTTCTGCATTACTGTATACTGTATTTTTCCATGTATAAGACTATACTTTTTCATTAAAATATTTACCTAAAAATGGAGGGGCGTCTTATACACGGGGGGCCGAGAGGAGAACCGCGGTTGCGAAACTGCCAATACCTCTGCAACTAACCTCACAAGTGAAACTTCCGATTGCAGAGACAAGCTAACCGGTTTCCTCCAAACATGAGCCTTATGTACCCGACGTCAGCTGAGGCTGCGGAGAGCCTGTAGCCAAGCCAGTGCCTAGATGCAACAGGGAGCGGTAATGTCAGAGCATTCTGAGCCCATAAAATGTCAGAAAAAAAAACAAATCCTGGTAAATACCAATACCAGGAAGCGGCTGTCTTACTCTGCAAAATTTAAACTGGATGTAATCAGTTATGCAAAAGAGCAAGGAAAATATTGATTTCTGAATTTTGGGTAAGAAAAGTGGGGGGCGTCCTATACATGGGGGCGTCTTATAGGCGGAAAAATACGGTAATCTATTGCTGGGATTTGTAGTCCTCTATAGCTGGTGCAGTTCTGAATTGTCGTATACATAGGCATGTGCACACCAGACTAGAGTGTTTTTTAAAGGTTTTAGTTTGAAATGTACCTTGGTGTCCTTCACTAAGGTCTGTACTTTGGAAAATGTCCGCCACAGCCTTGGTCCGTGCCTATCCCTGCCCCCCAGCCCCCTCCTTAACATAATATAGGGGGAAGCTAGGTAGGATTTTTAATCAAGTAAAAAGCATTTATAAAGGGAAGCAGCATTTTTTTTTAACATTTATGTAATGTGAATAGAAACATATAACCAATACATAGATGTTATCCTCATTTGGCTGCAAAAGCAGAACTAAGGTTAGGTCCGGTTCCCCCACATATGTGCACTGAGATCTCTATTTGTTCCATTGGAAAGTCTATTTTTCATTCAAGTAAGAGCTTTCCACTGGAATGAATGAAGATTGTGGCATGCATGTTTGAGAGTATCAGAGTAATTGCTGAAATGTTGAGGTAAGGTATCAACTATTCAATGAGTTCTTTGTTTGCAGTAAGTCAGCTGACTGATACACCTGCATTGTTATGGGGAGCAGTAAGGGCCTGTTCACACGACGTCCGTTTTGTGTGCTGACCGGCTCCGTACGCTGCTGCACTCAAAATGCATCCCAATGTATCCCTATGTGTTTTATGGGCTCCAGTTCTCACGTGCGCAGTCTGTTCAGCTTACGACAGAAAAATACTGCATGTCCCATTTTGTCAGGTCCGGAAACGGTCAGGAAACGCAAATGCGTCAAAAACGCATCCAAAGCGCACTGCACTGCAGCTAACATACTAACAGCCCCACTCCAGCAAAAAAACGCTGGAACGCATCAAAAACCCGGCCAAAAACGCACTGCATCAGCAGCTCCACGTCTGCTGATCAGGACCTGATCTCATGTGAACAGGCCCTAAAGCATAGACATTCTGTAACAAGGAAGCAGAGCCTGCATATGAAATTCGCAAATATGGCTGCTATCTTGTCATATATAACTGCAACCTATAAATAGACACACATTGATACAATTATACATCAATATGATTTTATTTACAGTTCTTTTACTGGAATAGACCGCAGGCTCCTGATGACGTAAGGGGTGTGTGAAGGTGGCGCAGGAGATTACACTGTAATTGTAATTACAGCAAGACATTGCTGGATTCCCCAGGTGTGTGAGTATTTTTATTGTGGATAACCCATCATAAAAAGAATCTGTCCAATCCAAAAACAGCACTTTCACATACAGTATGTTCACTGATTAGAGAGCATGTTCTTGTCCAATCCATCCAGATTTATTTTTATAACCATTTTAAATATTTTTCTAGTGCCTGGACACACGTGGCAAATGCCGATTTCTATTATTTTTCCTGAGTTACAAAAACTACTAATTTTTAAATTCACACTTACCATTTTGGGCAATTACTCTATATCCACACAAGCAGGTGATGAAAGTCTGAAAAAAATACCATATGTTAATACCACATCTCTGCTGGGTACAAATTATGCAATAATCAATAATATTTTTTTTTAATATATTTTTTTAAGCGAGAATGCAATAGGCTATTGAAAGGCCCCAACATTTGGCTGATACATTAACCTTGTCATGTGCTTAGATGAAGCACTGAGATCTTGAGGGATGCTGATTTAAGTTTTACTTGCTTAAAAGGACATTACACGAATGCATATGTCACTGTGCAGGAAACAGCGATAGAAAAAAAAACTTCCTGTGTATCATAGATAAACATGCAAATAGAGATTAACATTGCAAAACAGTGTCATATTCAGCTAAAAAGACATGTCAGTATATGCTGTTGCATTTCCAACACCCCTTCTCAACAGAATAAGCATTGCTATATGACGTTTAACTTCTCTCAAAGGAAACTGTGACGATCCTTTGTCAATGGCTTGGTGAGTGCATCCGCAGTCATTTCTTCTGATGAACAATGTTGAATGTCGATATTGGCTTGCTCTTGAGTGTCCCTTAGCAGATGATACTTCATGCAGATATGCATGCTTCTAGGGTTGACCCTATCTTATTGTGTCGGCTTTATACATCCATCTGTGTCTTTAACCCCTTGCCGTTCGCCTATCGTAAAAATACGGGTGGGCGACGGATCCTTCCTGGCGGGAGGACGTACATGTATGTGATTTATTTTTTTCCGCTCACGAGCACCACTTAGCGGAATCCCGCTGGGAAGGTAAACAGCTGTTAACCTGATTGCTATAACATAGGAAGGGGGGGGTAAGTGTAGAAAAAAAAAAGTTTAAAAGAAAAAATGTAAGTCTCATATTAAAAAAATAAATAAAAAAACACCAAAAAAGTTATAAGTCCCCCGCCCCCACGTGCGTGCCTATGTGCAAAAACAACAATTACGCCACACATGTTAAATATCGCCATGAATGTCGCAGTGAGTGCAATAGTTCTAGGCCCATCAATCACTGATAACACTAAACTGATGAGCGGTAAAAGCTTTTGAAGTGTCACCTATGGCCAATTTTAGACATGGTAGTCTTTTGCAATTTCGTGGTAGCACTCAATTTTAAAGCTTGACATGTTTTGGTGTATATATACCTGATGTGACCCCATCTTTAATATTTTACCAAAACATTTGGTAGTAATAAATGTTTTATAACATAACGTAAGGAAACAGGGGTTTTTACCCCCAAAATTTGCGGTACTTTTTTTCATTTCAGTACAGCGTTGCATGACTGAATAAACGTCAGTCAAAGTACTGCAGCGCTGAATACTGAAAAATGGCCTGGACAGGAAGGGGGTTTAACACCCCGGTCATCAAGTGGTTAAAGATTGGGAGTGGATGGTCTTTCATTGGGTGGACGTGGGGTAGGTGTGGCCTTTGCTTCCATACAGCATTTGCATGTCATGAGCATTTGGCAGGGCAGTACAGGTATATCTTCTGATGAGCCTCTCTTCATAATGTCTTTTATGGCTTCTGGGTTCCGGTGCCATCGTTGTCTGTGCCATAGATAGATACATTTGTTGTGTGGATTATGAGTGTCTGTCTTGAATTGCTTGTCTGTGGTGATGAGTGTGTATAAGTGTTGATCCAGTTTTCCTTTTTGCTTCAGATTGTACATTCATCGTGGGTCCATTTGTTGGTCTGTCTGTACTCAATACTTGCCACCAGTCGTCTATGTTTAGCAGCATTTCAAGCTTGAACTTCCAAAGCTGGTAGTTGGTATTGTTGAGCTTTGCAATTGCAAACTTTATATCTGAACAGCTTACCATCTTTCAGTAGCTTGGATGCAGCACTTGTTGACTTGCAGTGTTCTGTTTAGTGACTGGGCTCATAACCTGTTTTTGTTATGTGTTTTAGGTGAAGCGCAGAGATCTTGAGGAATGCTGAATGAAGTTTTACTTGCTTAGAAGGACATAACACGTGTATATGGCATTGTGCAGGAAACAGAGAGATAGAATAAAAAAAATAACTTCCTGTGTATTCTAGATAAGCATGCAGATAGAGATTACCATTGCACTAAAACGCCATCTACAGCTCACAAAGACATATCAGTATATGCTGTTGCATTTCCAACAAACATAGAATTATAGTCACATAGCAACAAAGGCAAATTGAATAAAATTATGTTTCATTAATCTGTTGGGAGCCCTATGATACTCTACTGATCGTTTTAAATACCTTGATACTGTACTGATCTCATGGTGTAAGGTTATACTGTATTAAACTGATGGTAATATCATCTCTATAAAGCTCATAAGATACTTCTATATGTATTCATTCTCCCAATATCCCATCATTATTATAGCAATAGGTAGTATTGGAACTTCTTGCACAGCTTCACAGAGGAACACAAGCACACAGTCTGATATGCATGCTGCACATGGCTTGGAAACAGGAAGGAAGCCACAGCTTTATTTTCTACCTTATTACAATACAACAGAGTATGCCATGGATATAACAGAACACTGCCATCTAGTGACCGAAAATGTATACTGCAGTAGTTGATGCACTAGACAAAGTGTATTCTAACAGGTAGATTCATAATTGGTGAACATTCCTCTGTCCTGTTTGAAATATTGATTAAAAATTAGAAATAGTTGTGGTTAAGCCAAATAAGTAGGAATAACTTTTTTTTCCTGATGTAACAGGTAGAAGATAGAAGATAAACAGGGCAAACAGTTACCATCAATGATAAACCTCAATATAATTTTAGAATCTTTCTGGATGTATAGATAGATCAAACGATATCCGTCCTTTTCTAAATGGCGTAAACCAGCGGTCTCAAACTCATTTCACTCGGGGGCACTGAACAATTTTTTTTCTCCCATGGGGGCCGGCTTGCCAAATTTCATACTTCAAAATAAAATGTAACTATATCCGGTATAGTACTACAGACACCAATACACACACACAATAAGGCCCCATTGATACCTGTAAATTTAGGTGGAATTAGGGATTCCTGCGTCAGGAACTTGCATTTTTCTGCAGCAGGAATCAGTAAATAATTACAAGTTACAGCTGTCACCCATTGAAGTTAATGATCAGGTGACAGCAGCTGCATGTAATTATATGTGCTATGATTACATGCAGTTAGAAAACTCTCCCTGGATGCACAATTGATGCGTCCAGGGAGAGTGATTGGATTCCTAACCACATGTAATCATATCACATACCATTACATGTGGTGTGCAGGCCTTTACATTCATCTGCTGTCATCTGACCATTAACTTGAATAGGTGACACTTGCCGCTTGTAAACACCAGATTAAGTTCCTGATGCAGTAAATCCTAATTGCACCTAAAGATACAGGGTTGAATGGAGCCTAATACACTACCACCCCCCCCCCCCCCCCCC
>NW_017308579.1:0-42366 GCF_000935625.1 Nanorana parkeri | reverse complement strand
AGACCCCCTTCCTCCCTGCACACCCACATATAAATTAAAATAAAATACAGAGCCCCCTCTCCTGCTTACCTTTTTGCAGGGAGGAGGCACGATCCCTGGTGATCCAGTGGTGATTTTGAAAAAAAAGAGGTTTTTGTTTCTACCTGGAGATCCGAATCATTTAGATTACCCTTTTGTTTAAAATACAAGTTGCTTGTCAGCTAGATCCGTAACCAAGCTAGACCATATGTAGAAAAATGTAAACAAGCTAACATGAAAACTGTTGGCCCAAAAGGAAACAAAGAGGATACAGTCTCATTCCTTTAACTACCAGCAACACCAACAAAATGCCCGAACCGGACAGATCTCCTTGACTTTGAATAACGTGAGTGAAATCTTCATTACATATGTCCGCAAAGGACTTCACGTTTAAAAGCCTTACCCAAACCCCTGTTTAACGTATAGTGGGAACAAGGGGAAGATTTTTACATATCTTGTGGAGATACTGGTGCATCGATCAAAAGAAATATATTGCAAGATATACTCTGTATCCTCTCATCCACAGCAGGCCACAAGTAGCACACTACAGCCCGAAAAGAGGGGGTTAAATGCACACACGGACAATTGATGTTTGGATGACAATAACAGAAAAGACATTCCTTGTGATTTTTGTGTTCACTATGAACACTAAATAACAAAATTCAAAATAATTAAAAAATGGCAATTCAATGCCACATAATTATAAATAAGTTATTCCACAGGGAATCTTTCCTGTCTCAATCAATCAATGGAAAGCATAACCGTACCACTGCAAGTGATACTACATGTGTAGAGGTTTTCAGCGGAAGTAAGGTGTGATCACACCAAAGTAGAATACTTTTTCTTTCTGTACATGTACAAACAAACAAGAGCACTTTATTTGATCTAATTGCATAATTGAAGATCCACTATCGAATGTCATGCTTCTTAATGATTTTTCTAATAAACTAATACTTTTTGCAATTGATTTGCATGTCCTGATCCTCTGTTAACCTCTTTAACTAGCTACTCTTGTTAGCTGGTTTAAATTTTTCTGCTGCAGACCTTACTAATACATCCTTTCAGCCGTTGTTCAGAGCTGAGCTCTACCCGAAAGGATCTCGATGCTGGAGCTGACAGGAGCAGCTCTGCGGTCTGCACCTGACAGAGATGCAGACCGTGTAGCTGCTCCCACAATTCAGGTACGCGGTCCATGACCATGTACCTGAATTGTCAGCTGGCCGAGGGCCACATAATACCAGCTCGCAGGCTGGTACTTTGAGACCACTGGTGTAAGCTATTTGCTGCCATCTACTGGTCACAACCAGCAATTAAATGACGCTATTAATTGGTATGATACAGTATATTTATATACTGTTAAAGCACTTTATTCGTTTCCTTTCTGCCTTTCAATACATATTTATAAAGGGTTTACTATTAGTTTTTAAATTTCAAAATGGCCCATAATGTAATAAATTAAAATGTGTTTTATATACATTTGTATTAAATTATTAATAATTGTGAATATAAATGTTGTATAAAAATATTTGTATCCAAATTTGACACCAAATTAAAGCCCTATCTGTTCCAAAAAAATATATAAAACACATTAAGTGGAAGTCCCTGATACTCACCTCCACTCTAGCGATGCAACATCTGTTACAACTATTACCAGCACTGACATCTTCTTCCCGGCTTCTTTTGAGTGCCAGTCTTTGGCCATCTTAATTGGTCAACAGGTTGTGACATTCATTCCGCCACCACTGGTGTACTGAGACTGTACGCTGAACTTAAGTTAAAGAAGATTGTGAACAGGCAGGTAGGTTTGATTTTTTTTTTGCAGAAAAGATATACCATGTCTCTTCTGCAATAAAGAGTCTGCTGCTCGCAGGTTTTCTTTTTATAGGTTTAGTTCCACTTTTGACTATGAAACCTAAAAGATATCATGCACAGAACCAAGAACTCATCGAAAAGGGGTCCCGTCACTTCTGAGCCACAGTAAAAACAGTATAGTGCTAAAAAACTGACATGGCATTTTTCAGGCAATAAGAGCCAGAATGCACTTCCTTGTTTCTGGGCCCTGTTATAATCTCGCCAGGTGACTAAGGCATACTTATATTGTATCCCTGTGCACGGGAGAGGTAGCTGAATATATTGCTGGATGCAGTTTTTTCCCTTATTTTGCTACCAAGTGCATTCTGAAAAACTGGGTTTCAAAGTCCAAATGATACCTTTTGCCAAAAACCTTGAGTGAACTACATTTCTATATAGTCATTTTGGGGTAGTTGATGAGGTCCTACCACTTTGAAGCCACTGTAAATGTGGTACAGTGCCAAAAAAACTGACTTGCCGTTTTCATACATTGACAGCAATAATTAATTGCCTTGTTACTAAGTGCTAATACATACTTTTGTGGTGTTCTCATGTACAGGAGTAGTAGTATAATATATTTGAAAGTATCATTATCTACCTAAATAAAATTGGGGGAAAAACAACTAGAAACAACGATTTTTTAATTTTTTTTTCAAATTATTATTTTTTGCTGCAATTTCAAGTAACCCTAAAATAAAACATTCACAATCTAACACATCATTTTCTGTTTAAAATTCTGCAATTCTGCGGGTCTTTCAACATATTTTCCAAATAAGGGCCTTTCTTGACATGTCTTAATGTAAGAAAATGCTTCGTAAATAAAATTTATTAATGCACATTTATACATAAATTTGAAAAAAACTGGCACATTTGGTATTGTTTGATTCCAGGTCAACTAAAAATGATTTTAAAAAACAATGTGCCTCATCTTTTACACTTTTTTTTTCTCTGATTCGTAAAAAAATTAAAGTCTATCATTAAAAGTAGGGTATCAAAAGAAAATATCTGTCCTCCAAAACAATATCAATATTGGCTAGGTTGACTGCAAAACAAAGCTGCACTTTTTAGACAATCAATAACCTGAATAAAGTCCTGGGACGAGTGGCGTCACAAGGGGGGTGCGGCCCGCACCCAGGTGACACCATCGGAGGGGTGACACCAAAATGACTCACAGTCATTTTGGTGTCACCCCCCTCTGAAAAGTCGGGCGCTCGGTCATGGCCTGAACGCACGACAGTATCAGGAGAGATGAGGGGACCCGGCGGCATACCTTATACCGCCGGGTGACTGTCCCCTCCTCTCTCTGCCAGCGTCCATCAGAATACTGCCGCGCGTGCGCAATGACGTCATTGCACACGCACGTGGTGGCGTCTCGGTTACTGCTCCGGGTGTCACCCACCCTCGGGACGCCCCTGCCTGGGACTCAAGGGAGTTTTTATAGTATTATGGTACTGGAACTGAAGTGGTTAAAGAAGAACTCAAAGAAATGTTTTTTATTAGCCCTTGCAGTGGGGCAACCACTGGCTCGTTTGTGTCTAGGTGCTAAAATAACAAAGATTTACTCTCTCTAAGCTCTAAACTGGGTAGCTATCAAGGCGCTCCCTCCATCCTGTCTTCCCTTCCCATTACATTACATTGTAATCTTCCTCAGCATCCTCACACCTATACACTGTTGTATGATTACATGCGGACTGCTGCTGACAGATGCAGCCACTGTCACCCTGTCATAAACTTCAACGTGTACAGCGGCTGCATCTGAATGGGACAACTGGGATTCCTGTTGCAGGAATCCTTTGGTTCTTACCACAGGAAACCCAGAACCCTTGTGTGAATTGGGCCTTAGCCAAAATCTATCTTACACATTGTGCTGTTACACAGTTGCATAAAAGCATGATACAATGCATAGTTATGGTTAATATTCATATTAATGTTAAATTAGAAATCACATGGTTAATTTTCATTTAAGCCATGTATTATAGCAGTTGTATAGCTAGTTATTATACTGCCATCTTGTGGGCACTATGTTTTTCTGTATTCCCTTCCCTTGTGTGTGATGTACTTCCTTCTTGTTATACTTGTCCTTTCTGGCATCAAAATGGCTGACTGTAACATGGCCACATATTAATCCGTTTACATACTTGAAAACATTACCATCTCTGACCTGCAAATACCATAATTTATATCATCTACTGCATCCTGTTGTCTGCAGTAACTAACCTGCTGCATTCAATAAAGATCTTCATGGATGAAAAGGTATTTGGTGAGTTCAGCTATCTTATAAGGATTGTCCGCAGTGGTTATATCTGCTTATACAGGCCAGGCGTACCAAGGTGTATATTCCCCCACTGCAGACTACACTAATGTTGAACTATTTTTTTACATCAGTTTGCTTCCTAACTCCCAAGGAGAGAGATGCCCCATTAATTATTCAGGAGTTGTAGGCTGCTATAGCCAGCTTTCCAAGAAACAAAGCCCCTGGCGTGCATGGAATCTTAAAAGATATATATACTGTAAGCAGTATATACGAACACTTCTATTGGCCTTGTTGCAAACATTCAATGATGCTTTGGCTGCAGGGCCTCTGTCTGCATCAATGTAAGAAGTTACAGTGGTTGTTTTACCACAAAAGGGTAAGGTCCCACTAGTACCAGAATCGCATCTGCTGAACTCCCTCCTTACCACAGATGTGAAAATCTTTGCAAATATGCTGACCCATAGATTGTCCAAGAAAATACAATTCATTATACACCCTTACACCCTGATCAAACCAGCTTTATGCCTGGCAAATCGGCAGCAGTAAATATCCATAGGGTATTTCTTAACACCCGAATTCCCATAGACAACACAGGTAAAAGGGCACTGATATTGCTTGACATTGCTAATGGATTTGATAGCATGGAGTGGAGGTACTTGTGGGCAGTATTATCTGCTTTCATATTTGGCTCTCAGTTCTGCAACTGGGTAAAATTGTTATATGTTAGGGGCGTGTCCAAGATGGCAACTGCAACTACTTTATTTTTTGCAGTTTATTCTGGGTTTTGGGGACTCTGTGGAGTGGGGAGATATAGGTTTTGTTACTGTTACAGGATGTTGGCTTTGTATGCTGCCTGACCTTTTGATTGCTATGTACATATTCAGTAGTGCTTTAATGTTATGTTTCATGTGTTAATTTCTTATTGACCTATGTGTTGGGTCCAGCTTGGGGCGTGACCCCGCATGTATATTATTCCCCCCTTTCTTTTGTATCCCTAAATAACATCCTTATGAACAATCTCATGGAATGTCTGCGGGCATAAAGCGGACTTTTACCCATATCTTTAAAATAAACACACCTTTAGAAATGTTTAATATTGACAATCTACAAACACATACTTTTAGATAATTGCCGGCTTTGTATGCTTTGCATACCTTATTTCTCTTTTCTGCCCCAGTCTTCTGACAGTGGCCATGTTTACTAAGGGCAGATCACTTGTTCTCCTATTACTTCCTGGATTTCTGACACAAGTGATTAGGACATGTGACCATGCACATCATCTCAGGGGAGGAAAATGCCTCTCCCTGAGGTCTCCTGAGATTACAGATGAGATTTCCCAGCAATGCTCTGCTGATGACAAGGCAATCCCAGTGTGCATTGCGTTGGCAAACTGAAATAATTTGCACTTTCAAAGCAGGAAGTGAATGCTCTGCAAGTGTAAGTATTTCAAAATCACAGCAATTTACACCTGACATGTCTATGTTAATATTAATCATCATCAATAGAGGGATGCATTGGTAGAATTTGAATTTTGAGTGTAAAGGTTCCAGAAACTGCGGAGACCTCTAAACTGTCTAGGTGGGTTATCTGCATATCCCCTGATGGATGCTTGGTGATGGAGACATTCTCACGCTCATGAGTTTACTTGGTACTCTGCCTCCTATAGCATGCTATGCCACATTGACCTGATTTATGTTAGTGAAGCCGTTCTTCCTAAGATCTAAGATGTTTTTATCCTTCTCTGTACAGATTGGTAGTTCTATGGACTCCTCAAACAGACTATGGAAACTGCCCCGGTGCTGGATCTCTGAACTGCTGATGGAGCCTGAGATCCATAGAGCAATTTAGGACTTTTTGTAACAATCTTTTTTTTTTTTTTTTACAAATATTGTTTCTACCCCGTCCGCAGTAGTATGGGATGCCATTAAGCCATTTTTTAGGTCAATACCAAGCTGTTATAGGTAAGACTAGGAGGGAACTGCAGTCCACAGTGGTGGTGGAGGCTAAAGCCTAGAGAGTCTAACAGTGCTTTGATGAGAACGTGACCCACTGGCTCATATGGACATGCAGATGGTGTAAAGGAAGCTACTGCGCTCATCTACCACTTGAAAAATCTTACTACGTCAATCTAAACATTTGTTTGAAGAGGGGGAGAGAAACGGCCAGCTGCTAATCCCACCCTTCCTCACTTTTGCACTCTCCCTTACTTTCAGCTGTGGGCACAGTATGGCGTTAAGACCATAAAACATGTTATGCCAGACGGGATACTACTGGTCTTTGACATAGACTTAAGACTTTGTATAAACTGCCTAACTGGATGTTCTTTAGGTTTCTGCAGTTGCGACACGCTATTCAAACCCAATTTCCCACATCGGTGTCTATGCTTTCTGATGTGATTGAGTATTTTTTGATTGCTGATTCCTCATTCCACCTTACAATGACCTGTTCCAGTACCCCTAGGTTGACCCAACTATTCCAGTGATGGCAGTATGACATTCCTACGTTGACAAAAGAGGACTGGGATGAATGAGAAAGAGATAGATATTTGCAACAAACATTTTTGCATAGAACCTACTATACCTTATAGAGATTGACGCCTATATATCCAGCTGTGGATGCATGTTGTCGTCACTACAAGATGGAAGTAGGCCTACTTTTGCCCTGGACATCCCCTGATCTACAAATGTTCTGGCAGTCAGCTATGCAAACCATCAATTGCATCACAGGGCTGCAGTTGACACTATGATTATGCTATTAGATTTTACTGATAGAATAACTGCCCCCTGGGCTCAGACACTATATATATTTTTTGTCACCTTTTATGCTAGATGTGAAATCTTACTTATATGGAAGATAGAAGCTTCACCAACTGTTGACTGTCTGACTAAAGTAGGTCAATAGAGTTTTGCCAATGTATAAACATGACATATATGGGTTGTAACTGCCCTAAGATGGTTGACCGGGTCTGGGTTGGCTGAGTGGAGGCACAGGGACTGACCTTAGAGGACACTTGTGTGGATGATTCATTGCAGTCTTGATTAGTCGTTCCCATTTTGGGTGTATTCTTACCTGCTATGTGGGATGCAACCTGGCTCTCTTATGCTCAAAAAAACTAATGGGTATGCTCTCCTAACTGATACTGCTCTGCTTTTTATTTTCCTGAACCTTTCCCCTCCCTTACCCCTCTCCTCCCCCTTTTTTATTCTCCTATTTTTACTTTACTGGTTGGGCCACTTCTCTGTGATCCTGGATCTGAATGCTTATGTGATTGTACTTATTGTTTTCTCTTACGTATGCTCTACATGTTATGGTGTAATATTGACATGTGTAGATGCACATTGCTTAATGTAAATGTGGTCAAAATCTTTATTTTTATTTTTTTCTGTCATAGTTAAAGTTAGATTTTTGTATTTGTTTGAAAATAAATAAAACTTGCTGAAAATGTTTTTTTTAATATGTTCATCCATCAGTTGGAATTCGCATAACTGACTCCCTTTCTTCATCCTTTCTATTATAAAGAGTCACTAGGCAAGGTTGCCCCCTCTCACTTCATACATTTACATTGGCCATTGAACCCTTGGCTGCTCTGATAAGATCAACTCTTGATGTAGCTGGTTTTACATGGTACGGAGGAAGAACAAATAGCTATTAGACATGTGCACCAGCAAAAAATTCGCTTAGTTTAGTTTTGAAACAAAAAAAAATGTGTTTAGTTTAGTTTCGTTTTGAAACAAACCAAAAAAAATTTGTTTAGTTTCGTTTTTCGGGTGCGAAATTAAATTAGTTTCGGACGAAATTCGTTTATGAAAAAAAAAAAAACTTTAAATATTACTTGACTTGGATTTGAATTTTTTTTTTAT
Organism: Nanorana parkeri; assembly: GCF_000935625.1. Classification (NCBI taxonomy): domain Eukaryota; kingdom Metazoa; phylum Chordata; class Amphibia; order Anura; family Dicroglossidae; genus Nanorana; species Nanorana parkeri. Next base: position 34,383 of record NW_017308579.1, on the reverse strand, counting down.
TAAATGACCTAAAGGGTCTGGTATGAATTGGGGGGAAACCTCACGCTTTTATTTTTTTCATTTTCTGCAGACTGTAAAAAAAAAAAATAATAATAATTTTGCTGCAACGGAATTCGTCTAATAGCAAAATGAGAAATTACATTTAGTCATTTAGGTCAATAGGAGAATGCCAATTCAAAGGCAAAGAAAAAAAAATCTTTATCCACTACCTTACCAGGGACTAGAACCTGTGACCTTAACAATGGCAAACCTGTCCCCTAACCTCTAGGCTATTGCTTCTGTACTTTAACCGTAGAACTGGTGGAGAAGGTAACTGTTGTAATTGTTTTTTTCCTAATGTCGTTTTGCTGCAACGAAATTCGTTTAATAACGAATTTTGGGAAATCGGGAATTTCAGATTCGTTTGCATTCGTCTTAGCTTTAATTCGGAATTCGGATGCATCCGAATCTCCGAATTTCCGAAAATTCGTCCAAAACGAATTTCGGAACTAACCGAATCGCACATGTCTAATAGCTATGTATGTGAATGATAGATTGATTCTTCTAGCTACTCCCTTACACAAGTCATGTTGCTGTTCTTTAATTAGCAAATTTTCTGGTCTATGGGTAAACTGGGGGGGAATCCACACTTCTAATAGATTAATGTCTAATCCCCTACTGAGTGCCCTGTCCCATCTTAAAGCTGTACAGTGCTTTACTTTCCTCGTGACATTCTACATGTCACCAGATCAAAATGCCTACAAAGGACTAAATCTCAATCCCATTTTTCATAAATTAAAATCACAAAGTAATATATGGTATAAGCTCCCGCTTTCAGTAGCAGGTAGAATATATCTTGTTTGAATGCCCCAACTGCTGTATTTATTACCCAAGTCTTCTTCTTGAATCCCCTTTAGACAAGTTAACAGTATTTTTCGGGACTTTATTTGGAAAAAGAGCCTCACCCTTACCTAAAACTAGATGCTACAATAACTTAAAGAACTCAGTACATTTCTATGGAAGTTTCAGCTAAAATGTAGACAGGGATGGGAAACGGATCTGGAACAACTTTCAGATGAAGTTTGGGATGATATCCTACAAAAGTTGTCGTAGGTCTCCCTTGCAGCCTCACACTAATTGGTTTTACAAAATGTAATCCTATATGGCAAAACTAGCTGTTGCCGGAAGTTTAACTCCAAAAAGTTTAATAATTAGAAACGGACTGGCATTTGTAACATCTCAAAACTATATAAAGATGGATACCAAACAATTAGCCAATACCTGCAATCCACCTATTCACACCATAAAAACAACTTCAACAAATATTTATAGTTCCAACATGCCTTACAAATGCAACCAAATACAGTGTTATTCCATCCCATTTTGCTATTCTAGAATACCTAGTCCAGGCTACTAATACATGCTCTCTGTTGTCAAGTAAATTTCTATGGGAGTTCCAGCTAAAATATAGACAGGAATGGGAAATTTATATGGGATGACTCTCAGATGCAGTTTGGGATAATATCCTACAAATGCTGTTGCAGATCTCCCTTGGAGACTCTCATTGATTTGACCTAACTGCTCTGAACACACCTGAGATGTAGACCAGACCCTGTGAAACTCCAATTAGAAAACAGATTCTGCACTAATAAATATAAAAAAACATTCCTTCACACCGATTAATTGCTACCAACACTTAAAAGTGAACAACACTCTGATAACATATACCAAACACACAAATAATAGTGTAGCTCCTAAAACAATTACAAAGTTTTAGTATTAAAAACTGAACAATGCCATTTGTACTCTAGTAGCATCCATATATAAATATACAGCATCCATATATAGAATAGCATATACACTGAGTGGCCAGATTATTATGACCACCCCATCAGTACTTCGTTGGGCTACGAGATGACTCCACGAGATGACTTAATTGGGCCGCCTCGTGACTCCACGAGATGTTGAAAGGTGATGCGAGGAATCTGACACTGCACTGTTGCCCTTCGGTTGTCTTGTACCAGTCTTGCCACTCTCCGCTCTGCCCTAACATTGACTAGTTGCTGACGGCCACAATTCGCACGTTCAGACCCAGATTTGCGGCTGACAGTCCAGTCTTTAAACACTTTAACAACAGCTGCTCTTGAACATTTTACGAATACTGCTGTTTTGCTGATACTTGCTCCATGGCTCCGAGCGCCAACAATCATCCCATGTCCAAAGGCTGTTAAATCGCGTTGTTTACCCATATCTTCAGAAACAAATCACTTCCACTATCGTGGTAAACAATCTGCTTCCCTATTTATAATGGTCTGGCCCTCTAGCAACTTCAGCGTGAAATTATAGCTAATTATAGCTAATTTGCCTACAAACATCAGGTGGTCATAATAATCTGGCCACTCAGTGTGTATAGCAGTGTTTAGTTGTTCAGACTTCACACTCCTGATTAAGTCAATTAGATGTAGCGCATAGACTGGAGCCTTACAACATCACTGATCACACCCACAAGCAGAGCAGTCAGAGCTGTGTGGAGAGATGAGCCAGGGATTTGGAGTTATTGCGGGTGCATAAACTCTTGACCATCCCCAGGCGGAGGGATTTTGGATTGGGATATATTGGGATACTCGTTTGCTGGATGCCTTGTGTATGTTCCATGCAAGTAGGTTTTTATTTTTAATAAATATTAATTGTTAAACAGAATTAAGCTATGTACCATCTTCTTTATCTGCATGTGATCTGAGCCAGGTTCAGGTGAATGCCAGGAGATCAAACACCTATGGAGAAAAAACATTTCTATCCCTATTAAGAAGGGAATGCGGGTAAGACCACACTAAACACTAAAGTATTTTAGTGAGAGGCCATATTTAAAAGGTAGGCAAGATAATTTTATGGTGTTTCATCTGCCTAATACTCCAGTGGTGTGGATAATCAGAAGTTTACTTCGGTGGATTGGATTGATATACAGGTGAAACTCGAATAATTAGAAAATCATGCAAAAGTAATTGCAGTAAGTTCTGCAAAAGGGGCCCAAACCAAGTACTGAGTACATATGCATGCTTGTACTTTTCAGAGGTCCGATATTGTTCTATGTACAATCCTTGTTTTATTGATTGCATGTCATAATCTACTTTTTTGAGGTTGTGGATTTGGGGTTCTTGGGGTTTTCATGAGCTGTAAGCCATAATCATTACAATTATGACAAATCACGGCTTGAATTATCTTGCTTTGCATGTAATGAGTCTATCTCATATATTAGTTTCGCCTTTTTAAGTTGCATTAGTGAAATAAATGAACTTTGCACGATATTCTAATTATTCGAGTTTCACCTGTACACTGATGTTAACGTGCACTTAATGAGACTGTATGCTATATAAAGAAATGTCACAGCATTAGTGGAGGAGTGTTTTTACACTTTGTCATTATTTTAAGCGCTGCGCTTTTATTTGTGTGTTTGGTATATATAGACCAGACCCTGCTGTCAAACTGTCACCTGACCCATACAATTTTAAGTAACACAGCAGTCAATGAAGAATTCAAAGCACCAGGGACATCCAAGTTACTTTGTACAGCAAAGTCCTTGCACACACCAGACGTTATAGTCACTCCAGCTCCCTCCATCTTCATATGTAGCCTGGCTGGAATAGATTTTGCTAGGTGGAGCAACTGGTTTTTATGCAGTTACATTTGTTTTTGCTGCCACTGAAGTATATGGGGCCAAAAACACACTATGCAGCACAAAAAGCAGCAACACCTTTTTCTAAGTCGCATGGCAGATAGGTGTGAACAAGCCTCATTAGAAAATCTTGAGTTTCCTACTGTTGTGCATTGTCATGTGATAAATTGCATAACAGTCTTTAACAATTTGAAAACTAATATAGCAGATATCTTTTAAAAAACTTTAACTATGATTTGCATATGATCAGGGATGGATTTACTATTCCTGCTCCCCCAAGGCCAGGTTCCGCAATGCGCCCCACTCCCCGCCAACCCCCATCGATGGAGAATGGCAACCAGATGGCAGGGCGGCAGGGTCAGTTTAAATTTTTTTTATTGTTTCATTATTTTTTTAACTTTTTAACTTTTATTTTTTATCTTATCGTTTACTTTTTTTATTTTTTATAATATTTTAATTTACTTTTGCTATCACACAGGAGTTAACAAGCCCCTGTGTGATAGCAATGGAAGGTGACAGGTTCTCTTTAATGATTTATATAGGAGTATGAGATCACTTGTAAACGTACAATCGGCTTCCCCACACTACATTTAGCCCTGCTTGTACAAAGCAGGACTAAATGTAGAAAGCAACTTACCGCCTGGCACCCGGAACTGCATGTTTCCGGGCATCGGGGGATATATGCTGAGTTTTGGGTCACCAGGCCAAGAAGATTCAATAAGGGGGCTTTTGAATAAACCAGTCCCCTCACAAGTCCTCATTCAAATGATCAAATGTGGTGCACGTTTTCATTGCCTTTTGAGTAGCACGTTTTTGCGTATACATTAAGTTAAAAGTTTTTGCAAGCAGATTGTGACACATTCATGTAAATAGGCAAACACCCATAACAAGTATTTCCATTGAAGTCTATGGAGCCAAGAAGCGCATAATCTGCCGGAAAGAAGCTCATGTACTTTTCTCCAGCGACCGGTGTTTTGCTACAAGCGACAAAATGGGAATTTTATAGGGCTTTTTTCGGGTGGAAAAAGCGCTAAGTTGTGAATGAGGGCTTCATGGTGGGGCCCAGCTGAGTCATAGTATTAGTGTAATAAAAGCTGCTGTGGGGTGAGAGAATAAGAGAGATGGCAAACAGCATAGGGACAGTTAGGAAGCAGTTTGTTCAGTCTCATCATTAGCTTTTTGGGCAATCAACCCCCATACTGCCTTTTTCGTTCTTATTATTGAGGGCTTTTTGTCTTTAATTTTATTATTTTGTGGTTTATAGAAAACGTCGGTTTTTGTTTTATTTTATTTTTTTTGCTGCAAGGCTTCACTTAAAAAATGTTTTAGTTTCAGGGGGTATTATTTGGGGGGTTTTCATTTATTTTTGGGTATAAGTTTTTTATGTTGTATGCGGATAGGACCTTTTATATTAGGTTAAACTGATTTTTTTTTTTAAAAAGTGGACTTTTGTTTCAGGTGGTTTTTTGGGGTTATAATTTCTTTTGGTGGTTTATTTTATGTTGATAGGTCCTTTTTTAAAGTTTAGAGAACACAAACTGTAGCATTCAGTTATTACTGATTGTCTGTTCTTGGAGCTGCCTTTTGTTTTTAACACACCACTGCATCCTTTGAAAGTGTACACCTAAATCTTATCACTCACATTCAGCACACCCTGCTATTCGTATAGTAAAATGAAAGTTAGACATACACAGGTGTGCCCCCCCATTTTGACTGTGGTATCTTATGTGCCCCCCCTATATATTGTTCCTAGAGTCGCCACTGCCTCTGTGGAATTTCAATTCTCGTAGTATAACCCCGTCTTTGCTCTTTGTCTCTTGTAAATTTGGGCATAATCTTATTAAAATGATCCTGCTTCTGGCTCAGGTTATATGACTATATTATCTGCAGTCTCCTAATACATATAATAAACACCTGCCTGTACATTTTTGGCCAATTCACCATCATTAGATTATCTTGCTGTTAGCAAATTTTACACTACTGTACCCTCTGCTGTATCTTATTTCCTGTAATAAATCACTGCCTGTGTTCTTTGTCTCTTGCAAGTTTGGGTATAGTCTTGCTTATTAAACTGCCCTGCTAATGGCCAATTTTAAACTGCAGTCTCTCTTAATTTTATGTATTAAAACCGCTGCCTGTCTTCTTTGTCTCTTGTAAATTTGGGCCTAGTCATGGTCAACCAGGGAGCTAGTATTTTTTTCAAGGGGAAATTAGTAATTGTAGCCTCCATTTTCATATATATATATATATATTTTAATATGCTGTTCCTAACATTTAGAATAGGGATGTCTTTACAATAAGATCACATATGCTTCAGAATTCAAGATTCTACTTAAAACTTATTAGAGTTATGTGAATTGAAAACATAATCTGAATGTCTTAAAGATATTTAATATGACTGCTCCTTCATGGGAGTAGTCATACACCTGAAAAAGCGCATTTACCATCCTTAGGTTGAAGTTACATTTAGAATCTGCTTGAAAAAAGAAGACTTTTGTGAACCTGTTGCTTCAGTGTGACTTAACATTTTATTCTTTTTCAAAACAAAGAGAAAAAACTTTTACAGGTTAAATCAGTTCAAAATACATTGAACTCATTGCATGTCAAATTGATAAATTCTTGACAGTCCACAGTGTGCTTTTCCCTATTATTTTGTGAACATGAGATAAAAACTTAGTTATACTGAAGGGACTGGAATTTGTGTGACATATTTATCAGCAGAATAATGTTAGGAAAAAAAAAAGATTAACGTTAAAGGCACACACAGTCATGTGCTCATGAGTCATTGATAGGATGACAAGTCTGGCTGCGACTCCCTTCCTTTGAGTATTGAAAAGGCAACATTATTCCAACTATTTATGTATAGGGAGTGTTATTTTTTTTTTCTAAAGATAATTTATCTTCATTGCTGACAAAACAGAATTTAAAAATGTTTCCTCCAGCTGCAAAAAAATAACTCCAGTTATAATCATCCATTGCAGGTCACTAAACATAAATGGCAAATTTGTTTATATAAAAGAATTTGATATCGATCACTGATACATAAGAACAAAAATATACTATACATTTAAAAATATATTGGTACAGTGGATGAACAATTTTGCAATTGACCTGTTCGGTAGCCCATATAATACTGTATAATGCTGCTTTAATGCCGTCTTCAGGCTAAAATTGCAGCTATCAAATAATAATAGCTCGTAAAACAGAGTAAAATGTATTTGGATAAATGGATAATCTAACATGTGCATCTGTAAATTGTAGTTCTTCTACATTCAGGGCATTGATAGGTAGGCCAAATTTAGCAGCTTCTGAATTTGTTGGTTACCTTGACTATAATTCTGCGAATACTTTGCACACACTTTTTTTAAAAAAGTAAATACAGTATAAGGCTTTTATTTGGAACACTGTTTTCTTAAACACACTGCTCACATTCTAAAATAAGCTGACAAATGGACAAAAATGTGAAAAAAATAATTTTTTGATAATTTTACACGTATAGGTTCTGAAACAGTTAGAGTTAGTACTACTATATCCATTTACATCAAAATATGTACTTAACTTGAGTGCAGAGAACCCAAATATAGGTAATTAAAAAAAAAAAAACATATTACAATTGTATATGGTTGGGTATTAGGCAGGGCCGCCTATAGGGCGGTAAAGCCGGCCCTCCTATCCCGGGCCCCTATACTGGGAGGCGGCTGCATGCTCCATTCTGTGTCCCCTCTAATCCCCGCTGCTCTCCCCCACCTATATCGGCAGAAGCATCAGAGGTTACACAGAGCCAATACACCCAGAGAGTGGGAGGAGATAGCAGTGACAGCAGAGTCAGGGTGCTGAGCAGGGCTGTCAGGATGGAGAGCAGGTCAGTGCCGGGCAGAGCTTCGGGATTCCGAGTGGAGGATCAATCAAATATGTGTATTATTTGCTGATCCTTCCATGTACTGAGAAAACACTGGGGTGATTAGTACTAATCATTCCGGTGTTTGTAAATAACTGAGGAGATAGTAACTGCTTACTGCTTACTATGTCCCCAGTTATTAATGAACAGGAAGTGCTGTTAAACAGTTACTATCTCCTTAGTTTATGAATGAGGCTTCCTGTCCATTCATAACTGGGGAGAGTACTATGCCTCCTCAGTTTGTGAATGAATTAAGATTGAGGACTTTGTGTTCCCAATCTCTTTTTCTATTTCTAAAGGCTGTTTAGACCCCAAATATTTCTGCAAAATCCCCGACAGTAAAAGTGAAAAAAATTATAATAAAAAAATTGTTAAAGAAATAAAAACCCTGCACGCACACACATAACATACACATGCAACTGTGTGCACCATAATTTGGTGCACGTTATGCCAATGCGCTGCAGTGTGTTGTTAGAACACAACATTAATTAAACTGCCTGGCAGCACATGGCAAAGTAATTTAAATGTATGCCTGCATCATTGTATCGCAACACACACCAACACAGTGCACAAACAGCGTTGTAGATCAAGCATTACTACAACACAGATTTTTAGCTTAAGTTGCTTTTTTTTTACAGTTAGGCATTCCTTTTTTTTTTTAAACCATTTTGCAAAAAGACACAATATAGAATTTACACATTTGTTTTTTAGATTTAGAAGGAATTTTGTAAATGTTTTTTTTGTGTGCTGATAATGATTTTAGTGGGGTTTTTTTAAATCAAAATATTGATTTGATAAACATTTGGATAACTGTTGTGGGACTTACAAAATTAGTAGCACCATCTGTTTATTCTACCAGTTCTGTGCTTTTAGGAAATGTATGGTTTGGGGGGTCTTTTACAAACTCCAAAGGCTGCAGTTGAAAATGTATAAAAAAGTAAAAATTTGCAAAAATGGTCTGGCCTGCTGAGCTCAAAAGTGAAACGCAGGGCCTGGCATTGAAAGGGCTAAATATAGCTGCAGAAGATGTGAAGGAGCTACACCTTCTCTGGACTCGCTCCAGCTCAAGGACATCCTTTCTGTGGTCTCTTGCCGTGCGAGAGAATGAACTCTGTGCATACAGTGCTACTGTGTCAAAGAGCGCAGGTTTGCAATGTAGGGCCAGACCTGAGTAGTGAGAGGCCTATTGGCCACTTTGAGGTGTTGTTCATCTATTGTTAACTTGTGCTTTTAAGAGTAAAGTTCTGCAAAAAAAAAAAAGACTATGCTATCACTTAGGCTCTGTTCACACCTAGGTTTAATGTCGATAAATGCAAAGTAATGCACTTTGGACATAAAAATAAACAGGCTATACAATCATGGGTATGCCGCTAGGGAAGTGAGAAATAGAAAAAGATTTGGGGGTCATTTTAGACCACAAACTGAATGGTAGCTTGCAGTGCCAAGCTGCGGTAAACAAAGCTAGCAGGGTCTTGTCCTGTATACACAAAAATATGCTGTGTTATTTAACCTGACTGAGAAACCAAATAAAGGTAATTTTAAAAAGTAATTTCAAAAACATGCAACTCGTACATAACCTCCATCTTGTCTCAGTCCTGAGATTATTCATGCATTTTATAACATACACCACTAGATGTAGCTGGAGTCTCATTCTAGATTAGTCAAATGCCACAGGTGTAATAAACCATGTTATTTTCAGTTCCTTACTTAACATGTTACATTCTATTTTTCCCTTCCTTAGTTTCCTTCTTTCTTCTCTTCTAACCAAGTCCAGGACAACCTAGACTTGACCACTACCCCAAACACGCCATAAACAAAGGACAACACATAATTAAATATCTCCTCTCTTAATGTTAGGAGGTGTAACACTCTAAGGTCTAAATGGTCCACAATACTATAACACTTTCACAAATCAAAAAACAAAATTCAGTTTTTTTTCTTCTTGCTCCTAGACTGTTGGCTATGTTCAATTCCCTCCGCACAGGAGCTTCGGTACACCCAACCTCGTTGCTGGCATATATTTCCATGGACCCCAAACCAGACAAAGACCATCGGGATCCAGATAACTACCAACCTTTATCCCTCCTAAATGTCAATATTAAAGTACTTCCAAAAATCCTAACTGACCGACTCAACAACTACCTACCTACCATAATCCAAGACCAAGTAGGATTCATAACATCCCGACTGGCAGGAGATAATATCCGGAAAATTATCCATCTAATACATGTACTTAACGCTAGGGGGGTACCTGGCCTCTTATTATCTCTGGATGTTCAACGGGCTTTCGACTCAAATTCATGGGCCTACCTACGATATGTACTGATTAAATTGGGTTTTGAAGGATCTTTTCTCTCTTGGCTACAAGCTCTTTGCACTAACCCCACAGCTCAGGTTAAATATTTGGGACGTTTGTCCGACACCATTGCAATCAAAAGGGGGACTCGACAGGGATGTCCTCTTTCCCCAGTCCTCTTCGCACTAGCCATGGAACCCTTGATTCACCTAATTCGTGCCAATCCTAATTGAAAGGGGTGGAGGTGGAGGGGGTGAAATATGAAACCAGTTTATTCACTGACGATCTAATGTTAACCCTCACCCAACCCCACACCTCTATACCCAATTTATTACATATACTTTTCTCTGGGATCTCTGGCTTGGTAGTGAATTGGATGAAATCTGCTGCTATTAATATATCCTTACCCCAACACAAACTTAACCAACTTCGTGCAAATTTTGCATTCTCTTGGGCACGACAATTCATACGATACCTAGGAGTGAATATAACCCCCTCTTATGATACCTTGTATATGGCCAATTATATACCCCTATTTAGACACCTCTAGACTTTAATGTCTAAATGGAAACAACATAAGCTGTCTTGGTTTGGCAGGGTGGCTGCAGTCAAAATGTCTCTACTCCCTAAATTTCTGTATTATTTTAGAACCCTACCGGTAACAGTATCTTCCTTCCTCATTGCAGAGGAGTATTTTGAACTTTGTATGTAACCCTTTACAACCTAGAGTACTGAGATCCTCATTGTATAGACATAAAAGATGGAGGCATAGGACTACCTAATGTCACATTATATTATCAGGCATCCCAAATTTTACCCCTCATTACTGTCCACTGCATAACTAATATTCCCCTATGGACTCTGTTGGAGATCCCAGACTGTTCCCCTATTCCACTACAAGCTCTCCCATGGCTCCCTACGAAAGACAGACCGACTAATCTAAGTCCTCTCATAAAACATGCCCTTAAAGTGTGGGACTCCTTTAAATATTTAGCGGGTCTTATATCCCCTTACTTGCTCTTCTTCCTCTCTTTTCCCAACCATTATTTCTCCCGGGATACAATGATCCGCACGCATTTAAATGGTGGAAAAACCACGGTTATAATAAGGTATATGATTTGTTGCGCAGTAACAATGTCCCTACGTGGTCCTAGCTTAAGGAACATAAAAAGATCCCTGAAGCAGAATTGTATCGATTCTTACAAGTACAACACTGGGTGTCTACTCTGAAGAAGAGAAGGACCTTGAATAACCCACTTACATGTTTTGAGCACATATGCCTTTATTCCCCATGCGGACCCAAATAAATATCAGTCCTGTACTCTAAACTGAATGCCCTGACGAACCTTAATTTACATTCCTAACCTAATAAATGGGAGACGGATCTTAATTTATGTTGGACTACTGATAACTGAAAAAGGCTATGGAAAAATCTCTCTAAATGTTCACTAAACATTACAAACTTGGAAGTGGCTTATAAGGTTCTATTCAGATGGTATCTAGTCCCCGCCCGTTTCGCGAAACTGTTCCCTGCCTCATCTGATAAATGCTCATCTCCCGGAGACATGTTGCACACTTGGTGGTCCTGTCCATTTGCTTCCCGCTTTTAAAATAGGATCTACTAATTGTTATCCCGTATATATTTAACAAACGCATCTCTAAGAGCCCAACGCAAGCCCTGTTACATGCATCGGTGCCTGGCTTAACTAAGTTCCCTTTTTCCCTGACGCATCAAATATTTATTGCAGCCAAATTGACCACACCACACAGGAGTCCTGATTCAGCAAATGACTTTGGGCAGTTGGACATTAGTGATGGGCCGAACAGGCCTGAGTTTGGTTCGAATTCGAACTTTAGAACATTAAAAAAGTTCAAACTCGAACTCAATGCAGAACTTTTGAAAATCAATTGTCCCCTTTTTGAAGGCTTATATGCAAGCTATTGGCCATAAAAAGGGTATGGGGATTCGCGTACTGCCCTGGGGGACATGAATCGATGAAAAAAAGACTTTTAAAAAATACTGTTTTTAAAGGAACAGTGATTTTAACATCACTTAAAGTGAAACAATAAAAATGCCGTGCAGATGGGGACAAGGGGCTCTTTCCCACAAGCCTTGGGGTGTTGGTTGTGGGGATGCGGGCAGGGGGGCTTGTTCACATTAGAGTACCCCTTTAATAAAGGGGCAGCCAGGAACTTGTACCCCTACCCATTCACTAAAGGGTTACATTAAAGTTTTAAAAAAGAGGCCAGACTTTTGAAAAAATCCTTTATTTGAAAAAAAAGACATGTTTTTGACAAGTCTTTTATTTAAAAAAGAAAAAACCCAAAAATGGATCCACAAACGTAATCCAGGGTTAATAGCAACATCCAGCTTTTCCCACGACGACTCGACAAAATGAATAATAAAAACAATTACAAAAATTAAATAGAAATATTTTTTTTTTAAAACAACGCATGCCGACCTGTCCACTCGCGATGAACTCTGGCCGCAGAATGGCATTTTGACAGATGCCGGCAACATATAAACAATTGGGCAGAGCCAGCGGTGACACAGCTAGCTAGCTCTGCCCAAATGTTTACAGTTGTACGGCATCTGACAGGTGAGCCATGAATGGGCAAAGTCATCCTTTGCCCAATCATGGCTCTTACACAGTACTGTTCCCTGAATGAGCAAAGTCTTGCACCTGACCTGTGGTTAGATGCAAGGCTTTAGCCAATCAAGGCTCACTAGGGACTGTGCGGTGCACAGTGCCTTGTGGGGAGCTCGGAGGGCGAACAGCCCGCCAAACGCCTTGATAGTTCGTGTGTTCGCCGAACTCTTGCTCAACTCAAACATCGAGCCCATCCCTATTGGATGTACACTATTTAAAACCTAGGAACCCACACCTCTGGTAACAATAAATTGCTGTTCTTGAAAGGAGGAGGACTCCCAATAAAGAAGCTGCCCAAAGATCTCTAAAAGAGAAAGAAAAGCTTTTCATCAGTTATCCTTGGAAGCATCTGTGTCAAATAACCAAACCCTTACACTTCTTTCGTCATTGTTTTCACAAAAGTTTTCATCAGTCCGAGATTTATGTGAAGGAGAGGCAAAAATATCTTTGTTGGGTCAACAAATTATTTGTGTGCCAAATTTTCTGTCCTGGAACCAAATTCTTTCAGAGCGGCCAGTATGTTTTTAATGTATTGGGACTTTTTTGCATAGCTTATTATTATCTTCTTCACACACTGTACCGATATATCCGAGAATCCAACGAATCCTGGAACAACTAGTGGATGGCGCCACAGTATACAGTCTAGAAGATATGTTGTCCACACACCATTCTTCTTCAGAGTGTCATCTTTACTCTGTAAGGTACTTATCAGGAAGCCTGAGCTCATCATGGCCGTGTCTTTAGGATTATGGGCAAACATGCTCTAATCGGTGAGCACTCGTGTGCTGGTGGTCGCACACGGAGGTGCACACGCAAATATGCATGCGGAAGTATGTGCAAACATGTTTGCACTGCAAATTCTGTGCGCAGATATTAGCAAGATGTGTGCAAGCATGTACTGCTCTTTGGTGCCAGATATCATTTGAAAACCAGTGTGAACACTGAGCTAGTTACTGACTGAGTAGTCTTCAGCTTTTCCCTCTTTCCGTGATTCCATTGATCCGTATATGATCCTGGCCTATGATCTCCACCTCGCCTTTTGACTACAAACTTCGCACTTCACCTGTATATCTGATTATCCTGGGTATGACCCCGGGTTGTAATTTTGACTCTGCTTCTTCCTCCATCGATTTGGCATCCCGTCTGTGCACCTAATTCTTCTGTGAATTACCTCAGCCTGTGACTTTGACCTTGATTATCTGCTCAGTTCTGCCCAGGTCGTGCAGTTCTTGACATCTGGTGCTCCAAACATATCAGGGCCTGCTTCCTGCCATTCCAGGTTCCTGCGGCCACATTATCCTGGTCATTGTACTCTATCTTCAGCATAGATCATCGGATCGGCACTTGTGCCTCCCTAAGTTCTCCCTCAACCATCTCCAGGGGAGTTGAACTAGTGGTGCAAGAGTAGCCCCGTGTTCAGCTTGGTCTCCATCCAGGTATGTGATACCATCATTGCCCAGTCTCCAGCTTATGTATGGTAACCTCTCAGCATCTAGTACCCAATGCATACACCTTAATACCTCAGCTCCACATTCCCCAGCACATCTGTTAACCCCATGGGCATCCAGTCCCTAGCAGGTTCAGTAACCCCTTAGCACCAAGTCCCCACCCTATGTGCATTAAAGTAGAACCAAAGCAAAATATATTTTGTTAGTTTTGGAAAGAGTGGAGATGTGCTAGATCACCTGTCAGGTTTTTATTGCTGCCTATGCCTTTGTTATGGAGATTCAACCTCTCTATTTATCCTGGTAATCATTATCACCAAGAGTAAAAGTGACAGAAAATCCCATATTTTGAATTGTTACCAGAACAGGGAATAGAAGGGAACACTCCCAATGGGGACAATATTTCTAGGGACCCTGGTAATTTCCTATGACTTCCTGTTGTGGCTGTGGGACAGGAAATTGAGAAAGTACCTCAATGGGACACAGATGGTGAAAAATAACTGACGGGGGTTAACCCCTTTTTAGTCTATCCAAAATGAAAACAAAAATTGCTTTAGTTCTGCTTTAACTCCATTATAGCCAGCCCCCAGCATATGTGCAATACCCCTCAGCACCTATTCACCAGGGCATATGCATTAATTTTAAAGCCCCACTTTACCAGCAAGAAAGCCCTCTCCCATGTCTCAAGAACCACATCCACTGTTTCTTTATTGCATAATCTCTCCTAATAACCTGTTTCATTTTAAACCTCCTTATCCCCAATTCCACTGACAAACTCCTCATATTTTAGATACCGTGTTCTTCCTACCACCTTCATCGTTAGTGGTACTGCTGACACACTCTCTGCCACCTCCACTTTTCCAGGCATAACCTGCTTCACTTTTAGTGGGTACTTTTCCTGGACACCGAATTTGACTTCTATTCCTCCAATGTAAACTCTGGTCGAGGAGCACTGTTCCTATGCAACTGCTTCACAAATCAGTTTTGTTAATGGGTACCAAATGCTATATTAATGCACTTTCCTGCTTTCATTTACTTTTATGGCTATCATCATATTTTTAAGATATATTTTCTTCTGAAAAATGAAAATATCAGTAACCACCATTTGTGAGCCATAATGTTAACTGTACTTGAAACTCTTCTACACCTACTGACTGCTGTCATACCGTTTGCACTCCTCCCTTGCACATACTGCCTGCTGTAATACCCTCTGCAGTTTTCTCTTGCAAATACTGCCTGCTGTCATACCCTCCGCACTCCTCTCTCTGCACATAATGCCCTCTTTCATACCCTTGCACCACTCTCCTGCACATACTGCCCACAGTCATACCCTCTACAGTCCTCTGCTGCACATACACTATATTACCAAAAGTATTAGGATGCCTGCCTTTACACGCACATGAATTCTAATGGCATCCCAGTCTTAGTCTGTAGGGTTCAATATTAAGTTGGCCCACCCTTTGCTGCTATAACAGCTTTAACTCTTCTGGGAAGGCTGTCCACAAGGTTTAGGAGTGTGTCTATGGGAATGTTTGACCATTCTTCCAGAAGCGCATTTGTGAGGTCAGGTACTGATGTTGGACGAGAAGGCCTGGCTCGCAGTCTCCGCTATGATTCATCCCAAAGGTGTTCTATTGGGTTGAGGTCAGGACTCTGTGGAGGCCAGTCAAGTTCCTCCACCCCTCACTCGCTCATCTATGTCTTTATGGATCTTGCTTTGTGCACTGGTGCGCAGTCATGTTAAAACAGGAAGAGGTCATCCCCAAACTGTTCCGAAAAAGTTACATAGTATTTGAGGTTGAATAAAGATATTAGTCCATCAAGTCCAACCTATAGGAAGTTGGGAGCATGAAATTGTCCAAAATGTCTTGATATGCTCATGCTTTAAGAGTTCCTTTCACTTGAACTAAGGGGCCAAGCCCAACCCCTGAAAAACAACCCCACACCATAATCTTTACACTTTACACCAAACTTTACACTTGGCACAATGCAGTCAGGCAAGTACCGTTCTCCTGGCAACTGCCAAATCCTGGCACGTCCATTGGATTGCCAGACAGAGAAGCGTGATTTGTCACTCCAGAGAACGCGTCTCCACTTCTCTAGAGTTCAGTGGCAGCGTGCTTTACGCCACTCCAACCAATGCTTTGCATTGCACTTGGTGATGTAAGGCTTGGATGCAGGTGCTCGGCCATGGAAACCCATTTCATTAAGCTCTCTACGCACTGTTTTTGTGCCAATCTGAAGGCCATACGAAGTTTAGAGGTCTGTAGCTATTGACTCTGCAGACAGTTGGCGACTTCTGCGCACTGTGCACTTCAGCATGCGCTGACCCCGCTCTGTCATTTTACGTGGCCTACCACTTCGTGGCTGAGTTGCTGTTGTTCCCAGTTGCTTCCACTTTGTTAAAATACCACTAACAGTTGACCGTGAAATATTTAGTAGCAAGGAAATTTCACGGAACACCTGAATCCAATGATTTGGAGGGGTGCCCTCAAAATGTGACAGTAGTGTCAGGAGACGCCCACATAATACCCACCAGAAGGGGGTAATTCAATTTTCCCAAATTCAGCTGGGAAAGTGGAATTACCTTTAATATCCTCAAATAAGATGTCAGCAATGGCATCTTCATTATTATTGACTTTAATGCTTTTTGGTTTTTTTTTCTTTGCTTTCAATCTTGCTGGGATTTTATAGCCGCATTAAACGATGCATATAATTGGAAAGACAAAATTTAGGTATTTTGTAAATAACTTTTCATTGTTTTGTACCAGAATATTTAGTGTCATTATTATAGAATAATCTGTATAGATTGTATCTGTCGTCCTATTAGTTGTTTTAAAACTAACAATGGTCAAATTAGGGGAAAAAAAAACATTTTTAAATATTAATATTATTAGAGGATAGAAATTAAAATACTTTCTGTAAGTCAATAAACCTAAAAGAAAGCCTTGAGTGTCCTGTAAAAAATACAAAAGCAATGTATATATTACATACTGTATATATAACTTTTTAATTTTACACCCTAGACGAAAATGAGCACTTAACCCTTGCAGTGCGGGGGAGGGGGGCAAGAGTACAAAGTTTTCATTGAATCAATAAACCCATAGCTGAAATCTAAAACTTTTTTGGTCTGTAAGGAGTATACAGGTGCAAGAGTTGAAGTGATTAAAACACTTTTTCACTGACACTGAAACCATAAATAACTGGCTGCAATATAACAATAACAGTGATGCACTATGATGTGCACTATATTTTCCAAAGCAGGAAAAAGCATGACCCTAGACCTTTTATGTTTACATATTTCCAGAAAAATTTTGCTTATACATCACTTTGGCAACTTAACAATCACGTATAATTGTGTATATGTAAAACCTCATGATCGTGCAAACACAGCCCATGGTCAGTAGTTGATATGGTTGTGCATGCAGACACTCAAGAACAATCCAGTATTTTTACAAGCAACTAAAGCATGTATGCATTCTGGATTTGCTACCTTTTTACCACATCTTGTCCTATCAGGTCAAGTCTTACCAGTGGCAGAACTACCGCGGGTGCGTCCGGGCCTGAGGCTGTGGGGGGGCCCAGTGGGGTCAAGTCCTGGTCACCCCCACAGCCTCAGTGGGGTCCGGTCCTGCAATATGCGGCAGTGCAGGGTCCCGGTGTTTGGCGGTTTTGTTGGTGAGGGTTGTGTGCTGTAATGTAATTAGACGAGTGGATTATAATGGGGAATATTACACCGTAATGTTCCCTATTATAATCTATTTCTCTGATTAAATTATTACAAACAGAGCCTCTGTTCTATCAAAGTTTGAGACCACGTTACAATGTGTGACCGGTGACGTGGTCATACATTTTAACGTAATCTCCTCCAGTTTTTCGGTGGTGGAATAGGTGAAGAATTCCAACGCTTTGTCATCTGTTCCAGGGCAGATCGGCATCACAAATCGTATGTGAAGGAGAACCGATCTGCCCTGGAACAGCTTGGAGGGGGGCCCAAGGTAAAATCTTGCGCCAGGGCCCTTTGGTTATTAGGTCCGCCACTGAGTCTTACTGATTCTATCTTACAATCCTTACAAACTACAGAACAAGACCAGTTATTAAAATTGTCCAAGTCTAGAGTAAGGAAGTCACCTCACTCTTTCAGTACTCCTCTGAAATCACGGATTGGGAATTATTTGCTGTCTCACCATATGCAGATTTACAGCAATATGTCTCTGTGTGTATATATATATATATATATATATATATATATGTATGTGTGTGTTTTTGTGCTATATACTCTTTCTCATTGAGATTGCACTAACCACTAGGAATGACATTTGCATTTGGACCAATGGAGAGTTCAACCCAAACTCTGTGTGTTTGCAGTTCACCAAATAGGCAGACTAAAAGGCCAGCTTTGCTCTGTTCACCCACCTGCTGAACCTCCGCCTACTGCAGCCAGAAATCATGCATTTAGTGGCATTATTACTACCATCACTAATTGTGACAACTTCCAGCTCAGGGCCTTGCATCCTTTGAGCTGCAAGCTTTCAGTGTTCTAGCAACCAATGATCCCACTGGCTTGTAAACAGATCATCGCCCTGATCTTCATGATTTCTGATGGATCTACATTGTTACACATAATTCATGTTAGATTTACAAAATGGGAAAACATTTTTTAATAAGGGACTTTTTCAATGGTGTGTTTTGCTTTATTTACTACTTTTTTTTTTCATTGAGTAACAAGGGTACTATCCATGCTCATTCACATAGGAGGGAGCCTGATATCTGGGGGCCCCCTTATATTAATAGGAGCTTCCAGATCCCCACATAGATCACCACATCCTGACTTTGAAGAAGGCCAGAAAAATAAGATTCGTCTTAGACTTCAATAGGTTTTGGGCACAATGGCAATTTTGTTTTTCTTAATTTGCATGGTTTTTGCTGGGTTCAATCATAACTACTAACCACTAAAACTATCAAGGTGGGCCCACCACCCCAGGTGGGTTATTGGATGTGAGCAACTTTTTTTGAGCACAAGTCTGGCAAATATATGAAGCATCTGCACAGTATGTTATCATTGAGACGTTGACGGATAGTGGATTGGTTATACTGGGCTTTTTTGCACATTGGCACTAGTTCTTTTCATAGGAGGACATTATATTATTGTGATCTTTTAAGTAAGCTGTGCTCTTAGATTGTGCTCATTTATGTATCTGCATTCCATAGACTTCATTGGGGTTTAGACACAATGTATGGGGTTTGCAATTGAGAACAATAATCCCCATAGCAGTGGCGGAACTACCGCCTGTGCAGCCAGTGCGAACGCACCGGGGCCTCAGCCTGGGGGGGCCCAGCAGAGTTGCCGGCCGCCGGATAGCACCGGATTGGTATCCAACAGCCGGCAGGCCCGCAGTCTCTGCGCCGGCAGTGTCAGTGACGCAAGGTAAGTCTATGGACGCGTGCACCTGCATGCAGACACCGTGGGACAGGAAGTGCCAGCAAGGACAGAGGAGTCAGCACTGGATCGGAGAGCCGCCGCACTACTGGAGGGACAGATAAAAACATCAGGAAAGAAGAAGAAGATCGGATTAAGAGACATCAGTTAAGGTGGGTGCTGACATTTACATTGGGGAGAGGGGGAAAAAATTGACTTTAATGTCACTTTAACCACTTCCCGGGCCGCATTACCTCTATAGAGCCCGCAGAAGTGGTTAAAACAAGAACACAGCTGCTTCTGTAAGTGTAACTTACAAGCGATCTGGTGTCTGTACAGCCGCCGGATCACTTGTACCGTGTGGCGCCCCCCCCCCGCAGTGGCCACTGGTGGCTTCACTGGGCACCGCTATCCCTGTGCAGTGCCCGGGAGCGGCTCGGCGGGTCTCTCCGCAATGATCAGAGAGATTCAGCAGCTTCCAGCCGCTGATCTATCACTTCCGGCGTCACTGATCACAGTCTCCGGCTCTCAGAGCCAGGACAAGAAGCTGGGAAAGCAGATCTTGGCTTCCTCAGCTTCTTTGGGGTTCCTACGTGACATCAGGGGGTCTAAAAGACCCCTGATGCCTCCATAAAGAGGACCTGTCACACCCTATCTGCTATTACACAGGGTGCTTGTTAGCCCCCTATGTAATACCGATAGGGTTAGTGTACAAAAAAAGTGTTTAAAAATTGAAGTAACATAAAAAAATATGTAAAAATGGGCAAAAAAATGTTTAACCCCTTCATGACTGAGGCCTTTTTTTCATTTTTTGTACCCATGTTATATTCCAAATTTTAGGCCTAAAAATTACTTAAAACCCCCCTCCTCGTAGCATGTGGAAATTAATTAAGTAAAGACAGATTTTAAAACTAGTACTCCACAGATTAGTGATACTGTACTACACTTGGATTACAGCTATGCAAGGTGAGATCTATCTTGATGGAGATTGACATCAACAAGTTAGCAGGGCCAGATGGGGTGTCAGGCCGTACCCTGGGGGTATGTGCCGATCAATTAGCATTTTTAGTTTGACATTGCAACAAGCTGCAGTCCCTAGCTGTTCCAAGTCCACTATTATTGTTCCAACATCCAAAGAAATCAGCAGTATGATGTGTGATTGAATATTGCACAGTTGTTTTATCTCTAATTATTACAAAGTGCTTTGAGAAGCTTGTACTGTCAAGGCCAGCATCCCCACTAATTTCTGCAAACAGCAGTTTGCCTACTGAGCGAACAGATCAGGTGATGCTTTGTATACTGTCATGACCCAACTCAAGCACCCAAGCTTATGTTATTTATTGACTTAATACAGTAATCCCTCACAAACTGATGTACAAGCTTAATATCTTAGGACCCGATCCTATTTGTGGATTATGGATCTCTTAATTAACAGACTACAAACCCTCAGAATGGGAAATTTACTTTTTCCACTCTCATTTTGAACACAGGGGTACCACAGGGCTGTGTGCTCAGTGATTGAACACCTATTTCTGCCCTCTAATACAATAGTGAAGTTTGCAGATGATACCACTCTATTCAAACCTATACATGACAATGATGAGACAGCCTATATAGAGAGCAAGTTTAATACCTGGCTGAGTGGCACACAGACAATAACCTGATACTGAGTACTTCAATACCGTAAAAGTTGATAGTGGACTACAGGAGATTACACTTGCAGAGCATTCACTTCCTGCTTTGAAATGGCAAATTGCAAAAATGACATCAGTGTGCCAAAGCGATGCACACTGGGATTGCCTCGTCACTGAAATTAGATCTCGTTCATGAAAAAAAGAAAATGGCAGGGAGATTTCGGGAAATATCGCGGTCGTTCTTTTTTTCTTTTATGTCACGTGAGATGCGCATGCGCGAGAGTAGCGGTACATTGTCAGAAGGTGGTGTGGCTATGGAACCTAGTGAAGCACGGGAAATACTCTTGATGACGGCAGATGAAATCCATTAAAGAGGAGCATTTGGCCTCTTCAAATAGGGCCGCCCGCTACTTTACAGGAATGGAATTTGTAAATACTTTTTTGGGAAGTTTCAAGCGAAAAAGCAGCATTGTTCATGTGTTTATTTGGAGAATGGTATGCGAATGCATATGTGAATGTTTGTTTATGAATTTCATTTTGGCATGTAAAGGTCTGCTTTACGCAAGCAGCAATCTGATCCCTCAAGTCCGAGTTGTGGTTCATCCCTTCCTGCTCTCTTCAGCCCCTTATTGCTCAGAAAATGTAATGGCATCTCTGGCCAGACAACAGAACCATGTGAAATCTGGTTAATGTTTTCTTCATAAAGTGTCAAGTTATCAGGAAAGTGTTTACACGGGCAGCTGGGGGTAACCTGCATTATCATTCTGCTGCTGGTTTCTGATGTTACTCCAGCCCACAGTTACATTGTCAGTGTTTCTGCTAAGTGCAATAAATACGCTTCATATCAAAACCAGGCAATAAGGAAATACGGCACAAAAAAACCTTTAAGCTGTATGAGGAAGTTCATAGTTCCTCTAGAAAAAGTAAACACTTTTTAATTTATGCTTCAATAAAAATTCTTTTCTCTGTGTTCCTTGTACTGTAAAACATTTCACAGTCAAAAAGGTTATCAGTTTTTTGTCATTTGCCTCAAAATCCAAGGCAGTAAAAAGCAAAATAATTGACCAAGGATTATTACATCCGCTTTCTGCTTGTGAATAATAATTTACTGAATTTTGTAATTACTTATCCTGTCATGTATGGGAATCATGGAATATTTTTTAGGGGACTTTATAAGATAAGGCTTTGTTTAACCATTTTATTCCCAGCATCTTAACCACTTATGTCGCCAAATACAAGCGATCCGCCGGCTTTACAGCCGGCAGATCGCATGTATATTAACGGGCATCGCTGGCCATTTTTAAATTGCGGCCATTTCCCGCTGGGGACGTGTCTGAGCGGACGTCTAAAGACGCCCGCTCAGATCTAGAGAGCTCCTGGCCGGCCGTTTTTTTACTACGGCCGGCCCGGAGGCAGTTAAAGAAGAGATCCGGACAGAAATATTAATCCCTGCAGTTTTATCATAGCGACAAAATCCTTGGAGCTGGTTGGCTAGTAGACCTTTGCTCCGGTGGTCTAAGGTCCTGTGAGTCATCACATTGTATGCAGTGTATAGGACATGAGGATGCTGAGGGACATTCCATTGCTGGAGCAGAAGAGGAAACAGGCTTCCGAGACTGTTCTAGCAGCCAGCTGACTCCAAGGTTCAAGCAATTTTTTTTTTTAATTTTCCTTCCAAGATCAAAACAAGTACTTAACCCTTAGGCCCCATTCACATGTAGCGACATACCTTTTGCAGCGGCCAGGATAGCGCGACTTTCGGGGCAACGTTCCAGCGACGATCCAGCGACGGTAGCGCGACCTTCTCCGTCGGGCTCTATTTAAAAAAAGCAAAATCCGCCGAAAAAAGGGTCCTGTAGAAGCGACTTGTGACCGCGACGAGCGACATGGAGCTAAGACAGCTCCATTGAATAGCATTAGCTGGCGACTTCTCGCGATAGCGCGCGGCAAATATGCGCGATATCACGGCGGAAATCGCGCGATAAATCGCTACGTGTGAATGGGGCCTTAGGGTTAAGAATGTTTCCTTCTTTAAACCTATATAAAATCCCTTGATTTACAGGACTTTTTTCAGGTTTTGGACATGTGATAAATTGTTTAGCAGCTGCTACTTTTTAAAAAAAATCTTTATTTCACGTTTTTCCAAGTTATACAATAAAGGAACATTAACAGCGTT
Source organism: Nanorana parkeri (assembly GCF_000935625.1). NCBI lineage: Eukaryota > Metazoa > Chordata > Amphibia > Anura > Dicroglossidae > Nanorana > Nanorana parkeri. The sequence goes on along the minus strand of NW_017308579.1, from coordinate 11,212 downwards.
ATTCACAAAAGGGTGAAGAGTTTGGAGAAGGTAGGAGAAGTTAACAATCTAGGACAACATAGCTGAGCAATCATTAACAGTAGGGATGCACCGATACCGATACTAGTACTCATACTCGCCCAAATGCTCCGATGCCTAGCACGAGTACTTCCGGTATCAGGAAGCCGGGCAGCGCGTCATTACACGCTGCCTGGTTTCACGATTGACCGGGAAGCGGCTCCATGCTCTCTCGTCACTCGTGATGAGAGAGCATGGAGCCGACTCCCCGGCCAATCAGGAAGCCGGGCAGCGTGTAATGACGCGTTGTCTGGCTTCCTGATTGGTCGGGAAGCTGGCCAATCAGGAAGCTGGCCTCGTGAGGTAAGGTTACCTTACCTAACTATGTGCAGCCTGTCACCCCCGGGGACTCTCGAGGGAGATGCGGCCTTCGCCCGGTACCCAGCCGGAGCCGTCCAATCAGGAAGCCGGGCGCCGTCTAATGACGCGACGCCCTGCTTTCTGATTGGCCGGGAAGCTGGCTTCATACTCCCTCGTCATCTTATGACAAGAGAGCATGGAGCCGGCCTCCCGGCCAATCAGGAGGCAGGGCGTTGCGTCATTACACGGCGCCCGGCTTCCTGATTTGCCGGCCAGACGGCAGCGGCTGGGTACCGGACGAAGGCTGCGTTCTCGCTGGAGAGGCCCCGGGGGTGACAGGCTGCACATACTAAGGTAAGAGGGGACTTTCTTGTTAATCGGGAAGCCGGGTGGCGACTCTTTACATGCTTCCCGGCTAATCAGGAAGCCAGGTGGCGAGTCATTACACGCCACCTGGCTTCCTGAATGGGACTTCCGTCACTCGAAAATTGGTATCGGCGAGTGCCGAAAAAAAATTATCGGTACTCGGTACCAAAATACCGGTATCGCTGCATCCCTAATTAACAGAATACATACTGACAATGATCTTTATCAAAAATGGCTTAGTTTCCGGGATGAAAAAGGAAAGGGAGAGGAGGGAGGGAGGGTAGGGAGATGAAAGAGGAAAGCAAGGATCAAGTAGGGGAGACACCCTAGGTCTGTCAGGACCAAAGGTCAACTAAAGAATACCCTCATATGATTTCAGCGTTCAATGAAAGATAAACATCACTACTATCTCCCGCCGTATAGCATGGGCAGCATAGAAAAAGAGGAAAAAGGGTTTGTCAAGGCAAAAATAGGTCACTACTGCAATGGATCCAGGCGGCCCAGATAGAGTAATATTTGGCATATTTGTCATTACATGTAGCGAGCCATTCCCCGGAAACCTGAACATCTGATGCCTGTCTTCTCCATTCCTCCACCGTGGGAACAAACGTCTTCTTCCAGTAGCAGGGGATTAAGCGTTTGGCCGCATTTAAGGAATGGGGAAGAAGACTGGATTTACATTTAGTTACCGAGTTAGGCACCGAGTGCAGCAGAAAGGGGGCTGGGAGGAAAGGCATCTCTACTCCTAGGGTAGTAGGGATGTCCCGATGCCACTTTAAGACCAAGTACAAGTACTGGCCCTCATGTACTTGCCGATACCAATTACCGATACTTTCTCTTAACGGACAGGTGACATTTTTTCAAAAACAATGCAGACTAATAATTTTAGTCCAAATTCTTTAATATTATGAATAAATTTAATTTAAAAGACTGTTTTAGAACAATAAAACCAGCCCACATGAGGATCTATGGTGGACTCTGCAGGTTCACCCTCAGGTGGGATCTCGAGTGGGCTCTGCAAGTACAAGTGAATCGCGGGCACTGGATGAGGTGTCACTGGATAAGATGCCGCATTGAATTGTTAGCCGCCGACAGCACTTCCACAGACAGCACTTCCACAGGCAGCCCTTCATTCAACAGCATCCGGACCTTACCCCGCCTCAGCCCCGACAGTCTCAGGCAGCCCGCATCCACCTGTGCCTGCCACTAACAGCGGTCCGCCTCAGTCCTAGACTCCAATCACACACAACACTTTGACCCAGGCTCCCACTGTCATTGTGCCCTCCCCAGCTCCAACAGCAGTGACCAACCCCTACACCACCTTGCCTTTCCCAATATCAGTTCACACACATTTGAGAGCACACACCATTCACATTATTGAAGGATTACCACCTATCCTCCTCTCGTCAATGACATGGTGCCTGTTCAATGGAGCCTCATGGGGGAACGATTTTTTCTCCTCATGTGAGGACGACGTCGGCGGCGCTGAGCGCCGCGTCACTGCTGTGGGCGGAGCTACAGGCGGAGTCCTCTGGGCAGTCGCCAGCCAACTACATTAGACACCACCTGGAGATCCGCCCACAGCAGTGATGCGACGCTCCTCCAGCCTGCCCAGAGGACTTCAACCTCAGCCACAACGGAAGGTAAAAAAAAAAAAACCCAGCGCAAGCTTCGGCGCTAGGCATCGGGGCATTTTGACAAGTACTTGTCAAAATACCCTGTATCGGGCCCGATTCCGATGCTAGCATCGGTATCGGGACATCCCTATAGTGTAGTTTTAATTTCGGCCTGTACTTCTCACCAGAAAGGTTGGATTTTACGGCAGTCCCACCACACATGTAGATGAGTCCCTATCATCCCACAGTTATGCCAGAAGAGTGGTGACACCGAGGGGTAAATACGGTGTAGGCTAAGGGGGCCACGGTACGACCGAGTGAGTAGCTTATAATTCGTTTCCTGGACTTTGGAATCTACGGAGGAGGAATGAGTATATTTAAGGATATTGGCTGATTCCGTGAACCGTACCCCCAGGTCCCCCTCCCATTCCGCCAGGTAGTAAAGTGATCCTGGGGAGTCGAGTTGTAGAAGGAGCTTGTACAGCAGGGAGAGGGATCTGGAGGGTAGTCCCAGGGGGTTACATAATCTCTAAAACGGAGTGGGAGAGTCAAGAGGTCGCATCGGGGTCTTCAGTATTTGGACAAAATATCTGTGTCTCCAAAAATCGAACGGAAACAACCCCCACCTTTGACGCATCTGCGTGAGAGACATTAGCGCATTCCCAATCAGGAATTTAGAGAGGCTCACTCTTCTATCCCCAGCCCAGCAATCGAGGTAGGCTAGATTTTCACCGGGTGGAAACCACAAGTACCCTCCCACTGGAGCTAAGGGAGATATACCCGGTGCCAGTTGTCCTTGTTTATTTATATCATCCCAGAGGTGTAAGCAACTGCTACTTTAATTTGCAGGCTAACTAACCAGTCTTGAAAATGTTGTTTAGACACCGCTTTCTTTTGATACCATACTTTAAATTAAAGACATTTAATCACCTCCCATGCATGGCCGGACGTGAGCCTTAGAGGAGCTCTTATGACATCCTGCCCCACCCCCTCCCGCTCGGCACTCAGCGCGCACACGAGTGGAGAAAATGCATGTAAACGCTTGCATACCGCATGAAATGGTATGTGATATGATTACATGTAGTTAGGAATTGGTCATGAATGGAGAACTGGAGTACCAGGAATCGGAAACCCCGGGTCTTGCGGAGCAGTATATTGCGACTGAAATAGGAGTGTGCAGGCACACAGGTCTCTTAAGATGCAGGGACAGTGTGATCGCACAATCAAATGTGGGTGTGCCAGAGTCGCAGGATCTAAGGAGCCGCCTGATCTTCACCAGAACCACTGAAGGTGTGGATGTTGAGCTGCAGGGCAACTCCCAGGTTGCAGCTTTCTGACACACCCGTGCAGGCACAGTGCTAGTAGGTACTCAGGGAACACAGCACACTAGAAAAGACACAGGGTGCACACAGGATACCAGATGTAGAAAATGGACACTAGAGGGAAGACACAGGGAACAGGTGTGAAGCAGGAAAGTAAGGTAACAGAAGGGAACATACAAACAGGTGTACCCACAGGAACTGGAGATACACAGGAACAGCAGAGGGAAATCACAGGAGAAAGGGGGGAGGTGCACTATAGTGCAAAGAGAAATAGACACAGGTGCAGGAGGCAAAACACAAGGCAGAATAGGAAACAATACTGTGGAGAGCACTTAAAGCAACAATATAAAGAAGAGGAACAAAGACAGAAAACCAAGGGAGTACAAGAGCACAGCAGGAAAGGAACACTGAGAATGACAAGATCAACCAAAGACACTGAAAAGGTCTAAGGAAGAGCCACACAAAACAATTGACGTGAGTTCCCCCTAAAATCAGTTACCAGACCTTTTATCCAAACAGCAGCCTGGTAATCCAGGTAAGGGTGAAGGGACAAGCATGTGCAGCTCCCTCCTTAACCATACCAGGCCGCATGCCCTTAACATGGGTGGGTGCCTTACCAGGGGGGACCTCCTGACCAAGCACCTTGCCTCCATGTTGATCAGGACAAGGGCCTTTTCCTTACATAAGGTCCTCAAGAAAATGTGAGGGTCTGTGGGCTGGGGCTAGTAGGAATATGAAAGCCCCCTTTAAAAATAATGGGGATCCATCCTGGTGCATACATTTTCAAGCGTTTCCTATTGAGTCTATAAGGCCAAAACGAGCTGCAATATGCCCCAAAAAAACTCATATACTTTTTCCAGGGACAGGTGTTTTGCGTATTGTGACAAAACCCTCAGATGTGAACAGGGCCATAGAAATGAATGGGATTTTTTGGGAGGCATATTTTTTGAGCGTTTTTTAGGGCAGAAAAGGTGATACAAAACACTCAGTGTGAACCAGGCCTGAAAGAGAGCTCATGAGCAAGCACTGGATGACAGTGGCACTGATATATGCTCTTCACCCTCCAGGCCCTCCAGGACAACAAAAATCTGGCAAAGTAAGCGGATCTAACATTTTGCAACTAATTAGTTTAATTGGCAACAGGTCAGTAACATGATTGGGTATCAAAAGAGCGTCTTAGAGAGTCAGAGTGTCTCAGAATTTAAGTTGAGCAGAGGTTAACCAATCTGTAAAAAGCTTTGTGTAAAAATTGTCGAACAATTTCAGTATAATGTTCCTCACCCTGAAATTGCAAAGACTTTAAATATATCATCATCTACAGTACATAATGTCATAAAAAAATTCAGAGAATCTAGAGAAATCTCTGAGCGCAAGGGACAAAACCAAAATGCAATACTGGATGTCCGTGATCTTCAGGCCCTTAGGCAGTATTGCATGGGCTCAAGAATACTTTCAAAATTCACTGTCTATGAACACAGTTCGCCATGCCATCCAAAAATGCAAGTTAAAGGTCGATCAGCAATGAAGAAGACAAATCTAAACATGATCCAGAAATGCTACTGTCTTCTCTGGGCCAAGGCTCATTTAAAATGGTCTGTTGCAAGGTGCAAACATGTTCTGTGGTCGGACAAACTGAAATTTGAATTTTATTTGGCAAACATGGGCACTGTGTCCTCCAGACTAAAGAGGACAGGGACCTTCTGGTTTGTTATCAGTGCTTAGTTAGTATATGCTTCCATCCAGAGGATGTCTTTTTCAGGGAAGTCCTTGCATATTTCAGCAGGACACTGCTAAACCGCATACTGCCTCTATGACAACAGCATGACTTCATGGTAGAAGAGCCCGAGCATTTAACTGGCCTGTCTGCAGGCCAGACATTTCACCAATTGAAAATATTTGGTGCATTTTGAAATGAAAAATACAACAAAGACCACCCAGGACTGTTGAGCAGTTATAATTCTATATCAGGCAAGAATGGGACAACATTACTTTCCCAAAACTCCAGCAATTGTTCTCCTCAGTTCCTAGATGTTTACAGAGTGTTGTTAAAAGAAGAGAGGATGCTACACTGTGGTAAACATGGCCCTGTCACAACTTTTTTTGAGACATGTTGCTGCCATTAATTTCAAAATTATCTTAGGTTTATTATAATAGGGTGAGCTGTCCTGATCCAGATCCCAATCCCCACACAGAGGATCAGAAGGTGAGCTACCATTACACCAAAAAGCTAGCTAGGTAATTTCCCCATCTCAGGTTTTGGTTACCTTTGCAGGCCAGGACTCGCCTACATCAGCTATGGATAAAAAAAATAGCTGGTATCTTTCTCAGCCAAACAAACAGCCACCAAACAAACCAGAGCTTTCCTCTGGACTCCCCAAACCCCACACCTGCACCCTTAATGTACTTTGGGGATTCTGTACTAATCGCCAGATTTACTACCTCAAAGAGAGCTGGACAATGATACTACTAAACTGACCAAAGAAATTAAGTAAGATTTCCAAGATTTTGGGCAGAGACTGGACATTATCTATCAAAAAATGGACAAGACTGTACATAGTCTCACAAAACACTTTCCAGTATGTTTTTTACACACTGAAATTGAGGAGCCTTATGCAAAACTTGAAGACCTGAAGAATCGTTCCAGAAAATAATTTTTATATGTAAGAACTACCTAAATCTATTAAATATCTGGAAACTTCAATCTTGATCATAAAAACAGTACTCCCTGACACAAATGAGCTTCACCAGGAAATTGATAGAATAAGTACTAGACATGTGCAATTCACTTTGTTTCAAATTGAAATTCGTACGAATTTCTTCAAATTCGTACATCCGGATGCATTCGAATTTCCGAATGACAGACATAACTAATCCGAACGCATCCGAATGTTTGATAACGAAATTCAGATACATATGAATTTCATTCGGAATGAAACACAACAAGCGTGAGAGTTGTCATTTACCACTCTTTGGCTTCTGGACTTGTATCCCAAATTAAAACAAAGTAAAATATTGTTACAAAATATAAAGCAAGAAAGAAAGAAGTTAGAGATCTGTGTTATTCTGTAACAGATCCTGCTTCTTTAGCGACAAAGATTCCTACAGCTGTCAGAATACACAAAAGCGTTTAACTGTTCACAGAAATAGTAATTAAAAAAAAAAAAACAGCATGGGATTTCCTGCCCTAGATAATGCCAGACCCTTTAGGCCTGGTAGGAATGTTAAGGGGGACCCAGACATTTTTAACGAATTAACGAAAATCCGTATTCATCCGAATCCGAATGCGAAATGAATTGACATTCAGAGCCAAATCTTGAAAAACAAAATAACGAAACATCCAAAAGAAAACAAAAAAATGTTGTTGCTGGCTTACATGTCTAATATTTGCAATACAATAAATAACCGTTTCTTTAACCCCTCAATTTCACACATTTGTTACAGATAAGTATACCTGCTTAGACTTTTTTTCAATATAAAGGTAAAACCAATGAATTCACAACCCTGCAAGAGGATGAGAGACTGTTTAGGGATCTTGGTCTCATATCCAAGAGCCCGTCTACTTGTGACCAGCCAGAGAAGAGTGATGAACCTTTAAGGCCTTGTTCACACCAAGCGCGGAGCAGGTGCAGAGCAGTTGCAGACCGGATCAAAACTGCGTCCAATGTATTCTAATGGTATTTTGTGTTCCAGTTCACATCGCAGCGTGCAGTTCCAGAGCAGGTGAAAAAACTGCAGCTAGCCCTATTTTACCTGCTCTGGACCTGCTCTGGAACGCATGCAAACGCATAAAAAATGCATGCAAATGCCTGGAACGCACTGATAGCCCATGTTAAACTAAAACATAAAAATTAAATTTTAAACCAAAAACGGCCCGGAACGCATCAAAAACGCGGCAAAAACACGGCACAACCCACTGCACTGCGTGTGCCGAAACCTGAGCGGATCTGCTCTGCATTTGGTGTGAACAAGGCTTAATTGAGCTGAAAACATAGAGGCAATCAAATGGCCCAAATCACCTTACTCAGTTGACGTGACCCTATTCCTTATGGAAATGACATAGACTTCTATTACTTTTAACCCCAATTCCACACTGCCAAATGATGTGGGAAGTCATTCAACATTTGAATGGCATTGAACTTAATAGTTTTTGGACCATAACAACAGTCAAACCTGGGACTGAAATCTGAACATCCCTTCCAGTATTACTCTTTGTAATACTGGGATAAGTTACTGTGCCTTTTGGGGCAAACAGGGGTTACAGTTTGTAACTGATAAATACTAGACATGTGCAATTCGTTTTGTTCCAAATTGACATTTGTATGAATTTCTGCATATTCGGACATTCAGATGCATCCGATTTTCTGAATGGCAGAAGTAACGTATCCAAACTAATCTGAATGGACTTTTACACAGTGTTGTGTGTTCATTTACATTTTAAATGTTTATTTGGTGAATAAGTAGGGGTAACAACTACCCCTTATTCATTCACATGGGGGTCTGGATCTGGTTCCCCCCTTAATGAAAGGGGGCACCCAGATTCCTATAAGCCCAGTGCCCGCAAACCCCCACAACCACCGGGAGAGGGGTGGGGGGAAGACATGGGAACAAGTTGCTTTTCCAGGAGGCCCCCCCCCCCCAGCAAAGCACCCTCCCCATGTCAAGGCCATGTGGCATGGTATGACATGGTATGGTGCAGGAGGGGGGGGCGAACAATCGTTTCCTTCCCTTGCTCTGCCAGGCTGCAGCTCGGATTAAGAGTCTTGTAAGGGATTTTAGGGGGGACCCCAGGCTTTTTCTTGTTTTTTGGGGTCTGGTATGAATTGCTGAATGAGCCGCACGCGTTTTTATTTTTGTTTCTGTGGACTGTCAAAAGTTAAAAAGATTGTTTTTAACTCATCCGAAAGTAACAAAAATTTTGGATTTGGGGTCATTAGGGGTGCCCATTGTCTCCATAAATTTTTGTATTGGCGATAGAACCCTTGGTGATGGCCATTTGATCGAATCTATATGTAGCGCTCACCCCCGAAGGAGCCGCTGAATATTGAAATAGGTTCTCCTACCTGTTGGTTCCAGCTACCAGTCCCCTTTGATCAGCAACAGCACACCGACACTCACGGACAGAACGGCTCGAGTCTTAGGGTCTTTTTAGGGTATTTATTTGCAACATCAATAGGAGAGAGAGAGTTTAGGATCTGTAGGATGCCATTGGAATCTTCTGAGGACAGCTTTCTCCCCTAGCAACCGCTAAGGCCGAAATCACTGCGATCTGGTCCCAGAGACCAATAGTAGTAGTAATACTGTGAACAGATACCTGGAATAGGGTGAGGGCTCTCCCTTGTGGGGCCCAGACGGACGCTCGCACCAGCTCCTCTGCGGTACCCCTCAACAAACGGACTGATCCTCTGACCCAGCTTCCATCAGGTATTTTCCTCTTTAGGATCTGGAACTTCTGTGCCCTCAGCATCTGCAACTGCCAAGGAGCACTCCAGTTAAATGAGAGTATCTTCTTAGAACAAGGCACCCAACACCTGCCACGTGTATGGGCCCAGTGAAGTATCAGTGTGTCCTTAGGCCTCCAGGCCCCTCAGCACCTGCCATGTGCTGAGGCCCAAGCCATTTGCTCTGCATCACACACAGTCCTCCTAGGGCAAGGCCCCTAGGGGGAAGAGAGCTCTCCACAATGTCCCCAGACCTTTTATTACCTGCCCTCAAACATGCCTCTGAGTCATCCTACTCAGGGATTGGCTAGGGCCAGGTGCATAGTCATAACCTGAGGGTGGATCCTCCCTCACTGTATGCCAAGGCTCCCTTTTCCTCAGCAACAGGAGGAGCAATCAATCCAGCAGACTCCTGGGACACCTATAGAATGCAGAGCTCTGTATAATCAGTATCTGGACTGGTTACAGTCCAGGTATCTCTAAATTGAATAGCGACATTTTAGAGGGCGCTACATATACATTCAGGGAGTTTAATGCAGCCCAACGGAACATAAGTGAGCATTTTCATAGACATTATTGATTAATGATTTTGTTAATGTTTATCTCAGCACCTCATACTACCCGATCTGCTTAAATTATTGCAATGTTTTACTTCTATTACTGGCCTCAAAGTTAACAATAATAAATCTGAAGCACTAAATATTAACTTACCACCCCCACTAGTAACTCAGCTTCAAAACAACTTCGAAGTTAAATGTGCGACCAAAACTATCACTTTTCTAGAAATTCACCTGACTTTGCCAGCAGAACTATCTTCCTCTATCTATGCAGATATAGGAAGATTTAAATAGACGTTCAACGTCCCCACCATCTTGGTTTGGGCGAATACATTCAATGAAGGTGACAGTTTTGCCCAGAATCTTTTAACTTTTTAAGACTTTGGCTGTTCTGGTTCCCAGACAAACACTGCTTGACAGCCAAAATAAAAATGTCCACTTTATGTGGGGCAACAAAATACCCTGATTCAATAATACAAACATGCATTCTTCCTAATGTGTGAGTTTATCACCAAGCAGTCTAAATAGCTCAACTAGCCCAAACTATGAATAAGTGGCATTCTCCCAAGTGGGTCAAAATAGAGTCAGTGTCCTGCTATCCACTATTGATAGCATCACTAATGTGAATATCTGGCAAACTAAGACCTCCCATATTATGCCCCAAATTATCCAAATAACCTTGTATATACCTTGTATATAAAGTCAAAATCAAACTCACGGTTAGGGGTTTCTGTATGAAACCCCTAACCTTGACACTATTTGAGGCCATTTGTAAAAATACTGAGACTTCGAGAGGGAGAATACCTGTCATTTACAGTATAATACACTTTTAGACTCTACTAAAAAATTACATACATGTCACTATGGGAACAAGACCTGCATTACAGTTTAGACCTCTGTGACTGACAGAAGTGGTAAACAATCTGTCTTGAGTTTCCACAAACACGGCTCTGGTAGAGTCCAACTACAAAACCCTGCTTGGTACATGGTTCCCACTAGAGTAGCGAAGCTACACCCTCATCATCAACCTGTTTCAGGGGATGTGGCCAGATTGGAATTATATTTCATATTTGTTGGCAATAATCAACAGATTCTGGATTAGAATATACAATTTAATGTTCTCCGTTTCAAAAAGGAATCTCCCTAAACTACCTGTGACAACTCTATTTAGCAAGTTTGACAGGAAAATTCACACATTATTGAAAAGTAGGGATGTCCCGATATCAGGCATTTTCATGAGTACTTGTACTCGTGAAAATGCCCCGAATCTTAAGGCCGATGCCGGTCCTTTAAATTTTCGTCTGTCCTCGCAGCCTGCTGGGGACCTAGCAGTAGCTGTCCCTGGCAGTGCCTGTCCGGGTCTATACCTCCTGCTCCTCCTTCCCGACACAGGCACAGCCATGGACAGCCCTACACACAGTACAGTACAGCCCCAGACACAGGCACCCATCCGATCAACTCACAGCAGAGATCCACATGCTGCCCAGGTGAGATCGTAGCCTTCTGCTCTGTTTCGATGTATTGTGCTGCTGTGGGGGGATCATGTATTGTGCTGC
>NW_017308578.1:168695-176000 GCF_000935625.1 Nanorana parkeri | reverse complement strand
AAATTTTGATATGGGGGGGCTAACCCGGCTGAGGTCATTTCTAGTGATCCTGACAATTGGAGGAACAAATCGCCCTAATGGATACACAGAGAGCAATTAAAACCTGAAAAGGGTTCTAACCTCTCACCACTCTATCCCCATGTAAAAAAAAGTTTTGAAAAAACGTAGTTCATAGAGTAAATATTATCATCCCTGGGATTTACCAAATACAGTTACCAGAAAACAATATTTATTGCTCTAGTGTGCCTATAACTATTAACATTTTGTTTGCTATCCTTTTTGCTTTCCTTAGTGATTTAAAACTTCAGCAGGCTGTAGGTGTGATCCTGCAAGTTTCATTTCATTACAGCAGATGTCCATTACCTTTCTATTGCATTGTTTTTCAGCCCGTTTTCTTTTTTACTGCAGTAATACTCAAAAAATGTATTTGAAAACGATAAAAAATTTGGCACAAGGTAAGGAGAACAATATTTAATAAACATTAATATGCTTAATGAACATGCATTTTTTCCTTCATTGTACAAGGAAAAAAAATCTCTCGCTAGATCATTTTTGGAAATCTTTGCAAGTAAGGAAGTGTACGATGTTGCTTTTTGGTTTGACCGTGCCTGATTTTTTTTCTTCAACATATTATTGTTCAGTCGCATCACTTTTGACTAATGCTTTTTTTAAAGATGGCTTTCTTTCCTGCCTGTACAGAAGCACATTCCGCAGGAGAGAAGGCTGGGCGCTGTAGCAATAGGAAGCGTCGCGAGCGAGTCACAGGGCTGGGACGCAGAAGGCGCGGTGCAGAATATATAATTTTATAATGATATCTCCTGTGTGGGGCATGATGGCCTCGGGGTATGGATAGAGCTCTCCATTGTTATTAGCTGTGATTTCCTTATCTCCCCCCTCCCTCCCTGAACAGACTTGAGGCCAGGCATAACGCTGACACTCCCTCCTTCACCTTCCCTGCCCTGAGGCTGTGCGGGAGCATGCCAGACTGAGCACACTTCACTGGGAGCGGCACAAGCCTCATCTGTGCCTACCTCTCTACCTGTCAGCAAGGGACAGGCCTTTGTTTACTTACACATCACTCACTTTATTTGTATTGCAGATCACAGAGCTGCCAGCACAAAGGCACCACTTCATCCGGATAGCTTGTAAAATGACAATGATCCAAACAGGGCATAGCGTAGAATATGCAAACTCCTTGCAGATAGTGACCTGGCCGGGATTCGAACCAGGGACCGCTTCTGCCTTGCAGCACTGGGGGTCCCTAGCGCGAATCCTGGCCAGGTTACTATCTTCAAGGTGTTTGCATGCTCTCCCTGTGCTTGTGTGGGTTTCCTCCGGGTACTCCGGTTTCCTCCCACACTACAAAAGACATGCTAATAGGTTAATTGGCTCCTGTCTAAATTGTCCCTTGTATGTATGTCAACGTGGCCATACACTGTACAACCATCGCAAGACCTTAGTCTTGCGATGGTTGTAAAGTGATTAAAAAAACGTACGATCTGCCCATCTTGGACAGGCAGATCGTTCTCTCGATCATCGCAAGCCCGCCCCCCTGAGGGGTGGGCTTAAGATGACTGCAATGAGGGGCGGGCTTAAGATGACTGCAAACGGGCTGTGTGCGCGTGCGCACAATGTCCCGTTCGGCAGTTGGCGAACCAGCAGGCCACTAACTCGCCGAGAATCGTACGATTCCCGGCGGGTTTTCTAGCCTGCTGGTTCGACGGAAGACGTGCGACCGGACAGTAGAAACGGTCGCACGCCTTCTATACACTGCACGATTCTCGTACGATCGCGGGATTTCCCGTGATTCTTGTACGAGAATCGTGCAGTGTATGGGCACCTTCAGATTGTAAGCTCCTTGAGGTCAGTGATGTGAATGTGCAACTACTGTATGTAAAGCGCTGCGTAAATTGTAACCGCTATAGAAATACCTGTAATAACAATAAAATAAGTGTACTCGTTCTTTTTTACAATCTGGTCTACTGAGGTCGGATTTCTCTGCTTTAGCTGACTTTTGCCAAACACATAAGCTGACCAGATTGATTGGCCAGATTGATTGTGGGCACCATTCTTGTCTATGGGCGCCTGTGTACGTCGCTGGTCGAGGGACCTTTTAAAAGAAAGCCTCCTTCTGTTATCACTGTTACTTGTACCTGCAATAGCCTCCGCCTTCCATGGTGTAAACATGAATATTCATGTGATCCAAGATCTGATGTTTATGGCTATGGTTGCATGTTTGGCCAATGGCCATGATGTCCTTTGCCAATTTAAATAATAAGCCCACTAGCAGGTGTTGCCTCTTCACGCCCAGCACCAAAAATATCAATACAAACTCATGCACGGAAATAGTGTCTACCCGGGATGGTCTGCCCAGTTGTGAAGCAACATTCCTTCTCTCTGGTGCTCCCAATGCTTCTTTGAGATCCTGCGCAGGTGCTGGGTCTTGCCTCGAGAATAATCTTTGTCTGCATGTGTCAGACAAAGCTTTTATTGTGGCATTAAATTATCACGCCACCCGGAACTGTAGTTTTAGTTTGTGGTGGCATGTAGAAAGGTTAAACCGCCTGACATTTCTTTTTATGATATTTCTAGGGGACTGTGTCGGTGAGATCTGAGGCTGCAATAAAGTGTGAGGACACACAGGTGGATAGGAACACCCGAAAGTCCCAGGTGCACAGGAGCAGTTGGAAATCAGGGCAGGAGATATTGATGTTGCAGTATCAAAGACAATTTATGACCAAAATATCAATTTTGGGTTGAATGGCTCCTTCAACTGCCATTCTTACCCTTAAAGGGTGCTTGATAAGAAGTCATAATCTGCTAAGTATGCTGCAAGTATTGAAGGAAGTGGTTCAGCATGACAGCCAGGCAATTATCTCAATGAGAAGTCAGCACCAAAGACGTATAATTGGTCCAACCAATGGGTTGAAATTGTTTGTACTGACAGACTGCCATTTCATTTCTATGGCTATCCTTAAACTGGTACATTTTAACTTTTGTATGAGAAATGCCATCAGTACATTCGATATTGCCATCAGAGACTTGATGTGAAGTAATTCAAAATTTCGTTTGATTTTAGCATCCAGTTTTGGAAATGTTTCCAGTTTCTTAAACGGAAACCACATTCACTGTTTGAATTTTGTTCGCTGGAGAAAAAGATTCCATCCTGCTCAGTGTCAGAAGTATCGCCATAGCGACCCAGGCGGCCGCCATGGGGCCCGGCCAGGACGAGGAACAAAGGGTCCCCATGATGCCGTGCAGGCCGCCTAGGTTGCTATGGCATCACAGGCTGCTGGCTGTCACCGGCGGCTGTAAGGAGGAACGCTGTTCAGTGATCTGTGCAGCAGCGTGTTCCTCCTCAGAGCCGCTGCAGAGTCAGTGACAGCCAGCAACTGTGGAGGAGGAGGTTGGGCCCGGCTTCGGTAGTGGAGGAGGAGGCGGGGGCCCAGTGTTGGCAGCGGAGAAGGCGGGGCTCGCCAGTGACAGTGGAGGAGGAGGCAGGGCCCCCTAGCGACCGTGGAGGAGGAGGCAGGTCACACCAGCGACTTTGGAGGAGGAGGAGGCAGGGCCCGGCGGGGGAGGAGGCTGACAGCAGATCGGGCTGACAGGTAAGAGGTATGCAGGGGTGTGACCAACCCACCTGAGACCCTGCATAGCACACCATAGAAAGTCACTCTCAGGTGGGCTGTTTGGGATCTCAGGTGAGCTCTGCAAGGGGCGTAACTATAAATCACAGAGCCCCACACAAAATTTTGCTATGGGGCCCTGTGATTTGTAGTTACGCCCCTGATCCTGCTCCTTTTTTGTTTTGACACCAATCGTCAATTTAACCCCATTACCTATTAGAAAATAAAACGAAGGTTCAGAAAGCTGATTTTTCTGATTAAAATTCTATTGGTGTATAGCAAGCTTTAGATTGAAAGCTCTGACAAATATGTTGATGCTACTTGTAGCTAAACGAATAGGAGCATGCATGTCTCATGACCCATCTCTAGAGAAACACCTAAATGTAACTTTGCATGCAATAAAAATGATTAAATCTTTCTTTTATAGGGGAAGGTGGGTAAATATGTATAAGGAGCCATAGCAGTCCCTGTGGCTGCTCTTGGGCCCAGCAAACCCAGTACTTACTTACGATTACGATTTCCTGTTTACCTCCTCATACATACACAGTATAATTATAAATGGAAAAAAAACATACAAACACGGGAAACATATTTAAACACCATGCAGGGTGTCCCTGATGGAAAGTTAACACAGAACCGGCCCTAGGTCTACAAATTAATCATGACATCCACAAAGTGATTTATCCAGAATCCAATATTTTGGGGTAAACATTGGTGCTATTCAGGAACCTCTGATAGCTTGCTATGACAGCAATTAGTCTGCTGCAATAGGCCCTAAATTATAGATGAGCGTTAAAAGTGGATGCTCAATCTGGGGCTTAAAATAAAAATGAATCCCACAGCTTGTCATATAAATGTATGAATTGCCTAGCCATACTTATTAATGCCTATGGAGATGGAAAGAAGGAGATTGCTCGATCAGATTGTAATGTTTGTGGCCGGCTTTGTCCAGTATGACTGCAAAAAACAGTAACTGACAAAATCACAATTCACTTTATTGCAGTCAGATTAGTAGAATAAGCATCCTGATTGGCTGCTATGGGCACTGTACCAGTTGTCAAAATACTGTATTGCCTTTGCCCCTTGCAGTCTTTAACGGCACAAGCCTTTTAATGTAATGTTGACATTATCCAAGGAGCACATATATACTAGATGTTAGTATGACATGCTGGCTGGCTTTATACTTTTCCAAGTATCTAAGACAGGTACTGGTCATTTACAGTCCTCAGATGCTGGCAGCTTGGTCTTCAAATGTAAAGCACACGTTTTTGTGAACAATCAAAAACCAAAAAACTGAAATTCAGCTTTCAATGCATAACTCACCCCCTCTCTGGTGCTCCCCCCTGCAAACACTCTAATCCGTTGCAGGTTCTTTACTGGCATTGGGCTTTAATATAAACCTTTGCTTTGACTGTCCGTGTGACAGAGCTGGGCTAATCGTCAATTTAATACAGGAAGCCCATAGCACTACGTAAGCTATGACTTCACTGACACAGTACTTTGCCTTGCTCCCGGCATCTGATTGAAGCAAACGGGAAGTTAACGGTAGGTGAGTATATGCTGCAGGGAAGGTGGCCATTTAGGCAAACCTGTTGCTTTGCCTTGTATAGACAAAGTACATGTTTACTTTTAATCTTATGTCCAGTCACTTTTTTATTGTATTGCATTTCCAGCTGTGACTCGCCCCTACTCCAGCAGATCAGCAGGTCATTTTCTGAATTTAAACAAAAAAGAGGAGATAATATGCTGTATAAATGGTCTTTCTCTACTGTGTGAGTTAAGCCTGGTTCACACCTGGGCGTTTTACATCGCATTCCTACTGCTGTAAAACGCTCAACATGTGAAAACCAATAATTGCCTATGCGCATGGTTCCCACCTGGGCGTTTTACAGCGCGTAGGCACGCGCTGAAAAACGCCCTACACCCAAAGAAGTACAGGAGCTTCTTTGGGGCGTATTTGCCACGCGTATCCATTAGGATACAGCCGGATAGCGGTAAAATGTGCGGCAAACGCGCATATTCAGTACGCCCAGGTGTGAACCCAGCCTAAAGTGCCATTATGTGCAAATCTTTGCAAGTAGTGCCAAAACCAAAGTGCTCTTCACCTCCACACCTCTATGTAAAAGACACTCACGAGATGCGTAGAACCCCTTCAAAATAAGAAGGTCTTAAGAAGATCTAGATGAAAAGGTTGGTATTGGATGAAAGGACACTTTCCAGTATATGGGACCGTTAGGGAGTAGAGGTGGGCAAATGATTCCGTAACGCACCTCTCAAGCTTAACAATAAGAGCCAAGGAAAGAGGGATGCGTACATTGCGTAAAAATATATTTATAAAATTAAAACCACATCTACAGCGTAGCCTTGTGGGGCTAGAGATAAACCCCCAGTTGCTTCCAACCCTCTCGTGGGTGTGGCCCCTTCTCTCACAGTGGTGTTGATGTCATGCATACTTTGTGCTTCCCAACACATTTCGTCTGTGCAGACGTCCTCAGGAGTGATCGCTCAGGAGCATCATCATGTCTGTGAGGGGCAGGGCTACACGCACAAGAGAGTTCTGTTTTCTTTGTCTATATCTGTGAGGGGTATTCACACAGCTACTTGCACTCGTTTCGTTTTTAGGAATGCAGATTTTAGTAATCACTCTTTTTCTGTTCTAGCAGGTTCTTTAAAGGGATAAAACAAAGAGAAATGTGCATGATTGCAGAGATGTACTACATATATTTTTTTATTGTGCCTTGATATATGCCTTAATGTGACCCTTTCACAACTAGTAGTAAAATGCTGTATATCACCAGCACACCATGGTCAAATCTTCAGAAAGTAATAATTTTATTGATGCACGCACATCTTGTCACATCACAACGTTTCATGGCCACTCAGGGTCCCTTCCTCATGTCATATTACTTGAATCTGAAGCAGCGCCATCCTCAGTCACTACAGCACCCACCACAAGGGACATACCAGTAAGGAGTGCCGTAGGATTTTCCTGTATCCTGTCACAACTAGGTCACTTGTAAGCAGAGCATAGAAAGAGTAGCTATACTTACCTTTCCATTGCTCCTTGTCTTCAAGCTTTGGCTCTTTGGATTTCAGCTGTGATGACAGGGTCACTTTAAAGTAATGGCAAAGCAATGGGTTCACTTAATTGGCCATATATCTCCCCCACATTGGCTCCTTGCATTCATTCTTTTTGTTTGCCCACCAAAGAGAAAGAGAAAGATAAATATCTGATAGCAAGGTGTGCGGGACCATGTGCCAACACTGCTCAATATAGTAAGTAGCAAAGACAAAACAGCACAGCCCATGAATAATAATTATAAGGACACTGAAGACTCATTTATGATAAGTGGGTGCCAGGCTGCCAGCTACTTACCGTTAAACAAAATGAAGAAAGAAGGCGTAGCACACTGGGCACACCACCAATTGTTCAATGAAAGGACCAATGATAGCATGCATAGGTTGCTACTCTTTATACTCTTTCTTGATTATGTAATATATATTTCAATAAACATTGGACACCAGTCTTAACATCTACATTTGCTTTAGCCCCTGCATTTTTTTTGCAATGGCCTTTAGCCACTTTGGCTACAATACCCCGGTAACGTAAAGTTTTTTGTTTTGTATAAGAAGGGGATTTCCAATTAATAAGTGTAAAGAAAAAAAAAAAAAAGAGGCG
>NW_017308578.1:87024-168649 GCF_000935625.1 Nanorana parkeri | reverse complement strand
GAGCCTGGAGGGGTGGGCTTCAGGGTCAGAAGTGCTTCCTGGATAGGTAAGAAGATGACACAGAGATGAAAGTTACACTAAGTCATGGCCACATACCCATGCTGAGAATACAGGTGTTCAGTCTGATATTCCAAAGAAAATTTGAGATTCTCCATTGATATGACAAGTTTGGGCACTGATTCACTGGATGTCACTGAATAGGAAAAATCACAACTGAATTAAAAAAAAGCCACGGAGGATGTCAGCTATAAGGAACAATTATGACAATTGTATTTATTTACTAACAAATAGGGGAGTATGATCCCCTTGCATACATATATAAATGGTCAACATATTAAATTGATTGGAATGCTGTTCACTTTAAAGTGACACTAAACTCAGAAGTTAAATCTTAAACATGCATTTAAACACCTTAACTATTAACAACAATCTATCTTATTTGTGTATCACTCGGCAATAGATCCGCAAATCATCTCTGAACTGGTGCTGACACTGTCCTTCCTTCTGGAGGGTGGCTACTTTTGTTCCCCATGGTCCCTGTGTGTGTTGTAAAGTAGCCACTGCTCCAAGATCACTCCTGTGATGGACTACAATCTCACGTTTAGTTATTTAAATTGTATTGAGATTGTAGTCCATCACAGAAGTGAGCTTGGAGCAGTGGCTACTTTACAACACAGAAGGACCATGGGGAACAAAAGTAGTCACCCTCCAGAAGGAAGGACAGTGTCAGCATCAATTCAGAGTATCTGTGAACCCCCTCCTTACAATTGTATGTGTTATTAGACCCAAGACCAATAAACTGCCCACCAGTGGATATAAGCTCCTAAAGTTTTACACAGCTAGATTGCTATTGATTACTGCTAGTGAATTAACAAGGTTAATATATAAGTTGGTTCATGGAAAGCTGAGAGCAGCAGTGTGTATATATATATATATATGTTGTATATACATACATTTGTGTAAACATTCATTCTTACAATAAACGGTTAATACAGGGTCTACCCATGATGGGTTTTTCTACAGAAAAAGCACAGAATTTATATCATGCCAGCGCTCTCTGTCCAACTGAAACATGTAAACAGGCATGTAGGGGGTGACTACACTGCTCTAACTCATCCATTTGTATGTTTAAAACTGAGATCCAGGCAAACAGTTACAACTGCAGATGAACTACATATAAGGAGCAGCAGACAGTTTGTCATCTCTCATGTCCCTTACTAGCACATGAGCATTGCAGCACAGCTCATAGGCTCTTTGTGCTGCTTTTCTCTCTCCCTGTGTGAGCTTTGCTGTACAGTAAATACCAAGTCAAAGTCAGGTGCTTACGTTGCATGCATTTAAAAATAAATTTAAAGCTGAGCAGAGGCAGATGCCACAGACACAAATTAATGCTGCTATGTAATCGTGAGTACATCAGTAAATGCATTTTGTTGTAAGTGCAAGATGTTTTTGTTGATACTTAAACCAGAATTAAAGTTTTGTTTTTACATATATCTACCGCTAGCAAGCAGTAGATATATACAAAAACATTAAAAAAATTAAAAAGTTACCAAATAGGTAATTATTTACCAGTGTCTCCACAGCTCGCTCCTGGCTGAAGATCTGAAGATTCTCAAGCGGACCTTGAAGGATTATGGGGCAGGCGCATGCGCACCAGACATCCTCAGTCGGGAGAAGAGGAGAGACACAGTGTAAGTCAATGTACACAGCCGGAAAGCGTGCACCCGCACAGACACCGTGGGACACAGAAGACACAGCAGTCTGCACTGGATCAGAGACTGGCACCAGCGCTGGAGGGACTCCTTAAAACAAGTGTAAGGAAGAAGTGGGGGGGGGGGGGGGATTGTCACTTTAATGTCACTTTCATTTATATAAAGAATATGTAAAAAACAAATACTTAATTGAGGTACAATCCATCCTGTACTGCAGTGCAGAGCAATAGAACACTACATAGTAATACAGGTCACTTACACAAATGAATTACATTCACACAGTGGCAAGCTGCCTGACGTTTGGCGGAAGACAAGGGGTCCTGGGCCCGCCACGTCATTCTTGACCCAGTACTGAATTGGTGTCCCACCAGAAATACCTTTAAGCACCTAAATTTGACTTGGTAAAAAGGTATTTTGCAGTCACTGTACAGCAGACCTCAGAGTGTGAAAGCCCATATAAACCCTATGAAGCTTTGGTTTCAGGTTGGAGTTGAGTATAGCACCCCAGAGCTGCAAGGCCTCCTTTTCTAATAGCTAAGCCACTAGGCTTTGGCTATGACTTCCTGCAGCTAAATTCACACATCAGTCTGTAATTTAGAGGCTTCTGATCCCATAAACATACTACATAATAGAGTATAAAGATTTCCAACCCATCCCTTTAATAATATCTGACACTGCCATGCTATATAGGATCTGTGGCTAACTGAATTCACTGCTTTCCCCACATTCAATCACCTGCATAAACTGGGAAACCATTATTTATTTGGGATTAAAGCATTACTATAAAGCTTTCAGCTAGGGGCACAATGGCAAGCATGCTTGTTGGTATGAGATAATCCATCGCCATCTAGTGTCGGTTTTCTAAACTGCTGTTATACCAGTAAGCCGAATCGCTCAATTATGATTACTCAAGGGCCAATGCTGCACCGTATTATTATTTATTTATAAGGACTAGGAACACTGGGGAGAAAACATGATACAGTAATAACAGAAAGTTGCAGGAGTCTGCTAGTGGGAAATGGCAGCAGACTCTATTTGTGATTTACTGCTATATACATTAGAAGCTTATGAGCTTGTGATTTGAGGTTGCCAGTAATAAAGCCCTGTTAAAAAAATGGGAAGTAGATGGCCAGTAGGTATTATCATCAGCAGCTGGCTTTCCTTATTACAAGCATTTTTTTGGAGGGAATCTGCGGATGCAAATGAGAAATGTGAACAAAAAAAGAACTATGCAACAGCTACTGAACTTACAGTACAAGTTTAGTAGGATATAATAAGCCAGCATATTAGATGATTTATCAATGTGATAAAGGATGGGAGATCGTATAAGTAAGATTTATGAGAAGAATCCATGAGCAATATGGCAGAGAGGAGGACCAAAGAAAAATGGTTAAATTATATGGAAGGCGATCTAAAAGAGCTCAGTCATAAGAGACTGAAAGCAATTGATAGAGTAGAATGAGATGACATAAGAAGCATTAGGTAAGTCTTTTGAGGAAGAGAGAGAGCAGCTAAATACATTCCAGGGGCATCAAAACATAAGATTTGTAAAGTCTTACTGTTTTTTTTAATCTTCTTTAGAGTGCAAAAGCCTGCCCCCCACCAACATGATATCGAGAAATACCTTTGCACTGTGTAGAATCTTTGCAGAGGTTCAATATGCCCCCCAGTGATATAGACCTAAAGCTCTGCAATCAACAAATCTCACACTCCATGTTGATTGGAGAGCTCAGACTTTGTCTCAGCAGGGTAAACGTAGGACCAGAGGCATAACTAACACCATAACAACCCACAAGGTCACTATGGGGCCCAGGGCAGAGGGGGGCCTGGTCAGGAGGCCGGAGTCCAGCAGAGGAGGTAGAGGAGGTCGGGGCCCAGCAGCGGAGGAGGCGAAGGCTCGGCAGTGCCGGTCCAGCTACGGCAGTGGAGGAGGCCAGGGCCCAGCAGCGATGGTCCGGTGGTGGCAGTGGAGGAGGCCGGGGCCCAGCAGCGCTGGTTCGGGGGTGGTGGTGGAGGAGGCCGGGGCCCACCAGAGGGCGGATTCGGGCTGACAGGTAAGAGGAGCTGCATGCGCAGGGAAAGGGAGCCTGACCAGTCCACCTGAGACCCTGCAGAGCCCACCATAGAGAGTCATTCTCAGGTGGGCTGCTTGGCATCTCAGGTGAGCTCTGCAAGGGGCGTAACTATAACTCTGAGGGGTTCCTCTCAGGTGCGTTGTGCGGGGTCTCAGGTGGGCTGTGCAGGATCTCAGGTGGGCTCTGAATGGTCTATGGTGGGCTATGTGGGGTCTCTGGTATGTAGGGGGTATCAGATGGGCTCTGTGGGGTCTCAGGTGGGCTGTGTGTGGTCTAAGCTGGGCTATACAGAGTATCCGGTGGGCTCTGCAGGGTCTCTGGAGGACTCTGCACGGTCTATGGTGGGCTCTGCAGGGTCGCTCTCAGATGGGCTGCATGGGGTCTCTGGTATGTGCAGGGTCTCAGGTGGACTGTGCGGGGTCTCAGGTGGGCTCTGTGGTGGGCTCTGCAGGGTCACTCTCAGGTGGGCTGTGTGGGGTTTTAGGTGGGCTCTGCAAGGTCTATGGTTGGCTGTGCGGGATCTATGGTAAACTGTGCGGGGTCTCAGGTGGGCTCTGCAGGGTCACTCTCAGGTGGGCTGTGTGGGGTCTCTGGAATGTGGGGGTCTCAGGTGGGCTCTGCAGGATCACAGCTGCGCTCTGTGGGGTCTCAGGTGGGCTGTGCGCAGTCTTAGTATCAGGCTGCCCATTTGATGGTGTTGTCCCTTAATCCTAGTATCAGGCTGCCCCTACGATGGTGCTGTCTCTTCATCCTTTTACCAGGCTGCACTTATGAAGGTGCTGTATCTCCATCCATGTATCAGGCTGCCTCTATGTTGGTACTGTCTCTCCATCCTAGTATCAGGCTGCTCCTATGAGGGCGCTGTCTCTTCATCCTAGTATCAGGCTGCCCCTATGAAGGTGCTGTCTCACCATCCTAGAATCAAGCTGCCCCAATGAAGGTGTTGTCTCTCCATCCTAGTATAAGTCTGCCACTATGAATGTGTTGTCTCTCTAGGGGGTAGCCTGATACTAGGATGAAGGGGCAACACTAGGGTTGCACAGATACCAAGTACAGTACTCGATACAAGTACAAGTAAATGTACCGATACTTTTGAGCTTCAAGAAAAATTCAAAAATTAGGAGGTAGCTGTCATTTGTAAGGAGCACACGGAGCTCCTGGGATTTGTACATCTCTGTTTTAATGTACGATTTTGTTTTTATAAATATAAATAAAGGGATGCACAGATACCAGTTTTGCGAGTACAAGTACTGGTACTTGCCGAGTACCTACAAGTACGAGTACTGATACATTTTTGTTTATTGTCATGTGACAGTTTTTCTAAAACAATATTGACTAATGATTTCAGGACAGTGGTGGAGTGCCTAAGCCAGGTCCCAGCTGCAACCGCTGCAACCCTGGTAGTTCTCATGAAAATGCCAAGTATCTGCACTGGTACTCGAAAAGTATCTGTGCATCCCTAGACAACACCATCATATGGGCAGCCTAAAACGAGTATCAAGCTGCCCCTATAAAGGTGTTGTCTCTCCATCCTATTTTCAGGCTACCCCCTATGATTCTGCTGTCTCTCCATCCTAGTAGCAGGCTGCCTCTATGTTGGTGCTGTCTCTCCATCCTAGTATCAGGCTGCTCCTATGTTGGCGCTATCTCTCCATCCTAGTATCAGGCTGCCCCTATGAAGGTGCTGTCTCTCCATCCTAGTATCAGGCTGCCCCTATGAAGTTGCTGTCTCTCCATCCTAGCATCAAGCTGCCCTTATGAAGATGTTGTCTCTCCATCCTAGTATCAGGCTGCCCCTATGATGGTGCCATCTCTCCATCTTAGTATCATACTTCCCCTATGATGGTGCTGTCTTTCCATCCTAGCATTAGGCTGCCCCATATGATGGTGTTGTTTCTCCATGCTAGTATCAGGCTGCCCCCATGAAGGTGCTGTATCTCCATCCTTCTATCAGGCTGCCCCTATGATGGTGTTGTCTCCATCCATGTATCAGGCTGCTCCTATGAAGGTGCTGCCTTTTCATTCTAGTATCAGGCTGCCCCTATGATGGTGCCATCTCTCCATGCTAGTATCAGGCTGCCCCTATGATGGTGATGTCTCTCCATCCTAGCATTGGGCTGCCCCTATGATGGTGTTTCTCCATGCTAGTATCAGGCTGCCCCCATGAAAGTGCTGCCTCTTCATTCTAGTATCAGGCTGCCCCTGTGAAGGTGCTGTCTCTCCATCCTAGTATCAGGCTGCCCCTATGATGGTGCTCTCTGTCCATCCTAGTATGAGGCTGCCTCTATGAAGGTGCTGTCTAGACATGTGCGATTCGTTTCGTTCCGAATCGAAATTCGGACGAATTTTCGGAAATTCGGACATTTGGATGTATTTGAATTCCGAATTACAGACATAACGAATGCAAACGAATCCGAATTTCCATTTCCGAAATTCGGTAGCGTTCGTACGAACGTTCGTTTCGTTTTCTGTTCTTATGCGTTTCGTTCATTGGAGCAAAGTGACATTTGAGGAGAAAAATATTTTTTCCCCCTCAAATGTCACTTTTGCTGCAAACGAACGAAACGCATAAGAACAGAAAACGAAACGAACGTTCGTACGAACGCTACCGAATTTCGTCCGAATCCGAATTCCGAATCCGAATTGACTTTCACACCCGAATCCTAAAAAACGAAATAACACAAATCCGAATTTAAAACGAAACGAAACAAATTTTTTGGCAGTGCACATGTCTAGTGCTGTCCCTTCATAGTATCAGGCTGCCCCTATGAAGGTGCTATCTCTCCATCCATGTATCATACTCCCCATATGATGGTGCTGTCTCTGCATCCTAGTATCAGGCTGCTCCTATGATGGCGCTGTCTCTCCATCCTAGTATCAGGCTGCCCCTATGAAGGTGCTGTCTCTCCATCCTTCTATCAGGCTGCCCCTATGAAGGTGCTGTCTCTCCATCCTATTATCAAGCTGCCCCTATGAAGGTGCTGTCTCTCCATTCTAGTATCAGGCTGCCCCTATGAAGGTGCTGTATCTCCATCCATGTATCAGGCTGCCTCTATGTTGGTGCTGTCTCTCCATCCTAGTATAAGGCTGCTCCTATGATGGCGCTATCTCTCCATCCTAGTATCAGGCTGCCCCTATGAAGGTGCTGTCTCTCCATCCTTCTATCAGGCTGCCCCTATGAAGGTGCTGTCTCTCCATCCTAGTATCAGGCTGCCCCTATGAAGCTGCTGTGTCTCCATTCTAGTATCAGGCTGCCCCTATGAAGCTGCTGTCTCTCCATCCTAGTATCAGGCTGCCTCTATGAAGCTGCTGTCTCTCCATTCTAGTATCAGGCTGCCCCCATGAAGCTGCTGTATCTCCATCCATGTATCAGGCTGCCCTATGAAGGTGCTGTCTCTCCATCCTAGTATCAGGCTGCTCCTATGAAGGTGCTGGCTCTCCATCCTAGTATCAGGCTGTCCCTATGAAGGTGCTGTCTCTCCATCCTAGTATCAGGCTGCCCCTATGAAGGTGCTGTATCTCCATCCATGTATCAGGCTGCCTCTATGAAGGTGCTGAATCTCCATCCTTCTATCAGTCTGCCCTATGAAGGTGCTGTCTCTCCATCCTAGTATCAGGCTGCCCCTATGAAGCTGCTTTCTCTCCATTCTAGTATCAGGCTGCCTCTATGAAGGTGCTGTATCTCCATCCATGTATCAGGCTGCCTTTATGAAGGTGCTGAATCTCCATCCTTCTATCAGGCTGCCCTATGAAGGTGCTGTCTCTCCATCCATGTATTAGGCTGCCTCTATGTTGGTGCTGTATCTCCATCCTAGTATCAGGCAGCCCCTATGAAGCTGCTGCCTCTCCATTCTAGTATCAGGCTGCCCTATGAAGGTGCTGTCTCTCCATCCATGTATCAGGCTGCCTCTATGTTGGCGCTATCTCTCCATCCTAGTATCAGGCAGCCCCTATGAAGGTGCTGGCTCTCCATCCTAGTATCAGGCTGCCCCTATGATGGCGATGGCTCCCCATCCTAGTATCAGGCTGCCCCCAATGAAGGTGCTGGCACCCCATCGTCCTCTCTCTGAGCACTTTCATCTCTTCTTCGCTTCCTCTGGGTACCAGAGCGCTCCATTCTGCAACATCACAGGGGGACTTACAATGCAGGTGATTCAACCTCACCGCCCTGCCTCCCCCCTTTTGATCATAGTACGCTCCAGCTTTGTGCAGTCGCTGCGGTCGAAGGAGCCCTACACTCTCCGCCGCGGGGGTGTGGTCTCCCTCCGTTTCCCCGGGGCCCCCCGCCGTGTCCCCGGAGCCCAGCGGAGGGGGAGGAGGGGGCTTTTTCTCCTCTCTCTCCAATGCTGTCAAGCAGACCACCGCTGCCCTCAGCGAGCAGGTGTCTACCGCGGCCGGGGGTGTCTCCGGGGCGGTGTCCAGGGGGGCCAAACTACTGCTGGTCATTGACGAGCCGCACACCGACTGGTGAGAACCGGGGAAAGGGGGGCTGGCATGGAAGGGAATGGGGACAAGGAGCATTATCAGGGAAGGAAAGGACAGAAATATGGGGGTGTCAGGGAGTGCAGACTGGCATATGGAGAATGATCAGGACTGGCACAAGGATGATAGGGACAGGTTTAGTGAGGATAGGGATGGTTGGGACTGACACAGGTAAGATGGATCTGGACTGGCACAAGGAGGATGATAAGCAATGACATAAATGACTGGCACAGAGAGAATGAAGGGTATAAAGAGGATGGGGATTGGCACAGGGAGAAGTATTAAGATTAGAATAAGGATGATAGGGACTTGTACAGGGAGAAGTATTAGGATGGGGAGATGGATGATAGAGACTGGTACGTGGAGAAGTATTAGGATGGGGAGAAGGATGATAGGGACTGGCATGGTGAGAAGTATTAGGATGAGAATAAGGATGATAGGAACTGGCATGGGGAGAAGGATGATAGGGACTGGCACGGGGAGAAGTATTAGGATGGGGAGAAGGATGATAGGGACTGGCACAAGGAGAAGTATTAGGATGGGGAGAAGGATGATAGAGACTGGCGCAGGGAGTAGTATTAGGATGGGGAGAAGGATGATAGAGACTAGCATGGTGAGAAGTATTAGGGCGGGGAGAAAGATGATAGGGACTAGCATGGTGAGAAGTATTAGGGCGGGGAGAAGGATGATAGAGACTGGCACAGGGAGAAGTATGACGGGGAGAAGGATGATAGGGACTGGCATGGGGAGAAGTATTATGATGGGGAGAAGGATGATGGGGACTGGCATGGGGAGAAGTATTAGGATGAGGAGAAGGATGATAGAGACTGGCACAGGGAGCAGAATTAGGATGGGTAGAAGGATGATAGGGGCGGGCACAAAAAGAAGTATTAGGATGGGGAGAAGGATGATAGAGACTGGCAAGAGAGAAGTATTAGAATGGGGAGAAGGATGATAGAGACTGGCATAGGGAGAAGTATTTGGTTGGGGATAAGGATGATAGAGACTGATGCAGGGAGAATAAAAAGGACAGGGGTAAGGATCATAGGTACAGTGGTGTGGGAAGGGTCATGGGGACTGACACACTGAGCAGATAGGGATTTAGTAGAAATACGTCCAAGGGACATCTAAGGGTACCAGAGACCAGACCCGGGTAGAGGGGGTTGTACGGGCTGGCATACAGCGGGGTAGTATAGGCTGGCACACAGCGGGGTAGTATAGGCTGGCACACAGTGGGGTAGTATGGACTGGCATACAGCGGGGTAGTATGGACTGGCATACAACAGGGTAGTATGGACTGGCATACAGCGGGGTAGTATGGACTGGCATACAGCAGGGTAGTATGCACTGGCATACAGTGGGGTAGTGTGGTCTGGCATACAACGGGGTAGTATGGACTTGCATACAGCAGGGTAGTATGCACTGGCATTCAGTGGGGTAGTATGCACTGGCATACAGTGGGGTAGTATGCACTGGCATACAGTGGGGTAGTATGGACTGGCATATAGTGGGGTAGTATGCACTGGCATACAGTGGGGTAGTATGGACTGGCATACAGTGGGGTAGTATGGACTGGCATACAGTGGGGTAGTATGGACTGGCATATAGCGGGGTAGTATGGACTGGCATACATCGGGGTAGTATGGACTGGCATACAGCGGGGTAGTATGGATTGGCACACAGCGGGGTAGTATGGACTGGCATATAGCGGGGTAGTATGCACTGGCATACAGCGGGGGAGTGTGGACTGGCATACAGCGGGGTAGTATGGATTGGCACACAGGAGGATTATATTGTCTAAACACGGGGTGTTCTGGACATCAGGAGGGGGGTAAGAGGAGCATAGGAAGCACAGTAGGGTCTGGCCTGGGAAGGGTGGTAGAGACTGGCATAGGGAGAGTGGTAGAGGATGGTATAAGGTGCCAGGGACTGGTGTAGGCAGAAGAAGTGTATGAAGATTAGGGATCCTCCAGCAGGGGCTGGGTACAGGGATATCTGATGATGATGATGATGATGATGATGATGACAAGATTTAGCAGAAGAGACATAGGAATATCAGGAACTGGGAAGAATTGCAGGGGGACATTGTAGATTCTGGGCCCTTAGAAGGTGTCCTTTATAAGAGGATGGCAGAGACTGTGGTGTTGGCATAGGCAGGGTGGTAGTTAACAAGCAGAACAGGTTAGGGGGTGGCAAGGACTGGCAAAGGGAGGAGAGGAACTGTAAACGCTGGGCACCAAGAAGGAGTAGGGAGGGGGAAGGCAATATAAGGGCATTGTGGAGAACTGGGGTAGGTGTCGGTGGTTTGCGGTCAGTTGGGGGAGGGGAAGTGAGATTGTGAAGGATATGGAACAGCAGACACAGATGAAAGAGGACTGGGGGAAGAAGATGATAAGGATGTAGGATGTGAGAAACACAGGAATGGTGGGAAGGAATACAGAAATGTGGTCACATTACGATCAATGGTCAACATAAAAGAACAATGACTGATGGATGGGGGGTGAAAGGTCAGCAAATATGGTGGAAGTGGGGATGTTGAGAAGAGGAGAGCAGGCTTTAACAGATGGGAAATATAGAGAGAGGGCTGGAAATCTGGATGGATGGATGGAAGAGCAATTAAGGCCAGGGACATAGGAAGCAAACATCATTTTAAGAGACAAATAAAGGTTTAGGGAGATATCAGTATTGTTATGTTATGTGTCAATTGCTTGTGTATTCCATGATTCTGCATATTTTAGGCGTGTATTGTATACGTTTGGCTGTACTGATGGGCTTGTCTCTGAAGGGTGATGCTCTGAAGTAAACGTGCTACAAGATATATTGATGTGCAGAAAGCAGTAACATTGAGCAACAAATCAGGATGCTGAGGACGAGTTGTCAAGTATTGCCAGGGGATAGTTTACATGGCGGACCATTTCCCCAGGGAATCATGTATAATAAGCAATGTGCAGACTAAAGTAGAACAAAGGAGCCAATCACACTCTGTTCATAAATGACACAATATAATGCAGATCTGTATTCATTACTACGTCCTGAAATGTGTTTTTAATGTAAGTGGTGTAAGAAACTAACTGAATTTGACTTGTTACCAGCCCCTTGCAGTCCCTGTACAGCAGAGCTCAGAGTGGGAGTAAAGGAAGCAACTCAAGGACCCAATCAGGTCATG
The DNA here is from genome assembly GCF_000935625.1 of Nanorana parkeri. NCBI lineage: Eukaryota > Metazoa > Chordata > Amphibia > Anura > Dicroglossidae > Nanorana > Nanorana parkeri. The sequence goes on along the minus strand of NW_017308578.1, from coordinate 157,214 downwards.
TGCTGACTAGGAGCATGCGGAAAGGAGGTGAAAGCAGAGCGATGAGCTCATAACTGTGCTGCTTCTCTTTCACTGTCCAATCGCAGGCTGAGGCGGGTCAATGACAGCCTGAGCTTAAAGCGGACCTTTATCCCCTTTCATACAAAAATCACCGCTGCATGCTGATATGAAACCATCTTACATTCATTCATTAAACAAACATGGTTTTATTTTAATTCTTCTCAAAAACAAGCCGCGCTTCCATGGATCACCATGGATAAAACAGTTCTTTATTGAAGTAACAAATACATGTTGTGGAACATCTTCCCATGCGTACAACCACTCACGCGTTTCACTGATCTGGCTTAATCATAGGGGCCTCCATGTTTGTTTAACTAATGAATGTAAGATGATTTCATATAAGAATGCAGAGCTGGATGCTGATGGGATTTTTAGTCAGTGGGGTAAGCCTTCATTCACACTTGAATGGGCCCGCACGTACAGATTCATGCTGCGTGCACGGCCGTACCGAGCAGCTCCCGGGAAGGACAGGTGCTGCGTGTGATTAGTACGCTGCCCCCGTCCTTCTCTATGGGACTACGCGGCCATACGCCCCCCTAAGTTCACCTGAAGTGCAGGTCCGTAGGGGTGCGTGTTTCCTGGCTTGGGCGCAGACAGGATCCATTCTGTCAGCGGACAAGTAAGCTCACGCACGCACGTGCAGGGCGGGTGAGCGTAGGGGGCGTACGGCCGCGCAGTCCCATGGAGACCCCCGAAACGTTTCTTTTTGATGCATTGTGCTATGTTTCATGCGTCAATAAACAAACGCCATTGATTCATTGCTTGGAATGCCGGTGTCTATGTTATCCTTGTCCCATAGAGACTAATCACACGCAGCACCTGTCCTTCCCGGGAGCTGCCCGATACGGCCCTGCACGCTGCACGGAGCTGTACGTGCCGGCCGATTCCAGTGTGCATGAGGGCTATAGGTCCACTTTGAGTACATTCTGAGTCATTGACCCGGAAGGAAGCATGCAGTTCAGGAGTGGTGACTGCACTTTGACTAACCTTACTCTCTATTCATTTTGGGAAGGTGACTCAGAATACTCTGAAGCCAGGCAACTAGTATTTGTAGAAGGTGAGCAAAGGAAGCCTAGGTATGCAGAAATCTCACCTCAGGAGCTGTAAAAAAAAAACTGAGATATCAGTTAAAGGTGGGCTGACCTTTTTAAAGCGGACCATTACACATATCTTAAAAATAACAACACTCACACCTTTAGGCCTCATTCACACTGCAGCACAATACGCTACGTGTATGCGCGTACGTGCGTATTGTCCCATATGCAAATAAATGGCTCCATACACATAGCTGCGTATGAAGCCGTATATTTGCGTAGCATAAAGTTGCGCAAAAACAGAATGGACCCGAGATGTGTCAGGGCAGCATATTTATGCGTATTTTACGCACATACGCGCGTACAGTTCATGAAAATTTCTATTATGAATGATGCATTCTGGGATTGCATATAATGCACGCATACGTGCGTATACATACGCATATATACAATTTTGCTCTTGCGTTGTGTGTGCATGAGGCCTTAGAAATGTTTAGTAATGACAATCTACAAACACATACTTCTAGATAAGTGCCGGCTTCGTATTATTTGGTATTATCATACCTGATTTTTCTTTTCTTCCCCAGTCTTCTCACAGTGGCCATGTTTACTAAGGGCAGATTACTAGCTCTCCTATTACTTCCTGGAACTCTGGCACATGTGACTAGGACATGTGACCATGCACATTATCTCAGGGGAGGAAAATGCCTTTCCCTGAGATCTCATGAGATTTCCCAGCGATGCTCTGCTGATGCTCTGCTGATGACAAGGCAATCCCAGTGTGCATTGCTTTGGCAAACTGAAGTCATTTTGCACTTTCAAAGAAGGAAGTAAATGCTCTGTAAGTGTAAGTATTTCATAACCACAGCATTTTACACCTGATGAAGTTATTATTCATCATCATACATAGAGGGATGCATTGGTAGAATTAGATTTTTGAGTGCAAAGGTCCGCTTTAAGAAGATTGTTGCAGAGAAATACACGAAGACGGCAACATTAGCATGAGATGCATCAAAGTTTGGTGACTTTTGACCCTCTGGTAATGCTGTGACTGTACACAGGGATTTTTATGATGATGCCGTCGAATAGTCTTATAGATTTTGCAGCATGCTGGGAATTCTGTGCAATCCAGTAGACAAAATATTGCCATAGAGAGGAATTACCTGATAGAAGATTTGACCTTGCGGTCTGGGCAGTGACTTTTTTACATGCAGGTCTTTGTTGATTGCGGGACATTTGTGTTTTGGCAAGATGACTGATTTACACCGACCTTCTGGATGGAGTCATTGGAATACTTATAGAGTGAGATGGAAGATTTCTTTCTTTATCTGGCTAAGGAGTGTGCCACTATTATAAAAAAAATAAAAATATCATTAACCCTTTTGCTGCCAAGCCCTCCGGAACATTTTGTACCTCAGCTGGCCAAGCCATTTTTGCAATTTTTCCCATTGATTTGATTTTCAACTGCTAGTGTTTGTAAAAGACCCCCCAAACCATATATTTTCTGAAAGCGCAGGCCCGGTAGAATAAAAAGATGGTGCTACTAAATTTGTAGGCCCTGCAATAATTGCGCACATGTTTCTCAAATTAATATTAAACCGATAAAAATACACAATTTAATTGATAAAGCACTAAAATCACTATCAGTGCACAAAAAATATATATTTTCTGACTAAATCTAAAAAATAAAACTGCATTGACTTAATAAATAACAAATATTAGCACATTTGAAATTGCGCCTTTTTGCGAAAAGGTAAAAAAATGAAGGCACGCAAAAAATGAAAAATTATATTTGCATTAAATAATTAACAATTGTAACGTGTTTGTGGCCAGCTTGAGTTCATTCCTTGTGATACTTCCACACATCATCCAACACGTGCATATCCTGATTGATTGTAAGCCATGAACGATCAGACAAGCACAAGGGCTCCATGAGCTGAAGCAAGCATTCTAATAATGTAATCAATATCCCGTGTGGTCCTGTAAAACATTCAGATTGCATCGGGATCAAACAGAACAGAAGTCTTATGACTGAACAGTGTGTGACCATCTTTAGATCTTTTGCACATGATCAGCCAGAAAGAGGTGTATAGATGTAGTGGGGAGAATTATGGGTAATATAAGAGCTGATGTGGGAATTAGACTAGGAAATGAACACAATGAATTCCAATAATGGGAAGAGAGCAGGCAGGGCTTGGACAGCCAAGAGAAAGGGCATAGGGAGGTCAGCACTATAGAACGTGTGTAAGACAATGTGAACATTGGGTAGACTAAATCAGCTTAAGACATTCAATGACTGTTAATGTAAAATGCATTTTATATGATTGGCATGGGACTAGGAATATTGATTTAGAAGGCTGACCGCAGTAAAGTGGATTTTGTAAAGCAATGTAGGTAAGTGAATAAGTGCTTCTACCAGGCTTGTTTGTATATGGTTATTTATTCAGCACCATAGGTGAATCATTTTGAATGCATTTGCATGCCGATGCAGGTAGAATTTTATCCCACTCTTTCTCAGGACTCTGTACTGTGCAAGAAGTAATGAAAATGATGGAGAAGCTCTGTAGTCAACACCGTAATGTGTCTGCTCCTACCTATTTAGCACATTCTGGCTCTCTGCTCCTACCTAGTCAACACTCCCTAGCTGCCTGCTCCTAGTCAGGACACCCTGGCTGCCTGCTTTTACATATTCAAAATTCCCAGACTGCCTACACAACTTCCTGGCTGCCTGCTTTTACATATTCAAAATTCCCTGACTGCCTACTCATACTTAGCCTGCAAACTGTGACTGCCTGATTCTACCCACTCCGAACCTCCTGGCTGCCTGCTTCTTCCTTGTCAACACTCCCCACGTGCTTGCTCCTAGTCAGCACTCCCTCGCTGCCTGCTTCCAACTATTCAAAACTCCCTGGCTGCCTGCTCCAACCTAGTCAACATTCCCTGGCTAACTACCCAGACAGCACTCCCCAGCTGCCTGCTTCTACGTAGTCAGCATTCCCCGGCTGCTTGCACCTACCAAGTTAGCACTCCCTGGATGCTTGCTCCTACCAAGTTAGCACTCCCTGGATGCTTGCTCCTACCAAGTCAGTACTCTCTGGTTGCCTACTTCTGCCTAGTATGCACTCCCTGGCTGCCTGCTTCTACGTAGTCAGCATTCCCCGGCTGCTTGCACCTACCAAGTTAGCACTCCCTGGATGCTTGCTCCTACCAAGTCAGTACTCTCTGGTTGCCTACTTCTGCCTAGTAAGCACTCCCTGGCTGCCTGCTTCTACCTAGTCAGCACTCCCTGGCTGCCTGCTTCTACCATGTCAGTAGTCAGCACTCCCTGGTTGCCTATTCCTGCCTAGTCAGCAGTCCCTGGCTGCCGGCTTCTACCTAGTAAGCACTCCCCAGCTGCCTGCTTGTACCTAGTCAGCACTCCCTGGCTGCCTGCTTCTACCAAGTCAGTAGTCAGCACTCCCTGGTTGCCTACTCCTGCCTAGTCAGCACTCCAGTTGTCTTCTTCCACCTAGTCAGCACTCCCCAGCTGCTTCCTCCTACATAGTCAGAACTGCCCTGCTACCCTGATCCACATGAACACATGTATTTTACCTCCTGCCTCTCAGATTGCAGTTTGTGGTGTCCTAGCAGTCATTAGCCAGACCTGAGCGTTGTCACATGCGCAGTGGGGAGGGAAGTCTAATACTATGCAATATTAATTGTAGCATCAGGTTAAGCAGTAGGGAAGTGTTGTCAAGGTGGGAGCAGGCATCTTATGGTGCATCTGCATTACTTTCATTTGAAGTTCTACCCCAGAAAATAAAATGTATATGGCTCCACTGTGACCTATTGTTTGATATGATTCAGTGCTTCTAAAAGTGGCTCTGATTCAGATCTTTAGTAGACTCGGCCAGACATAAAAAATTCAGTTTTCAGCTAAGGGCTACACTGGCGATTTAATCTTTTTTGTCACAGAGGGATTTAACTACTCATTGTCTGTGATATAATATGCAGCACACTGAAATCAATTGGATTTCAATAAGATGACTGCCAACACTTAGATTTCTCAGGAGCAAAGAGATTTATTCTTTCGGTAGTCTCTTGATGCTCCTGGATGATTTACTTTATATGACTGACATAGTCAGGGAGAATAAATATAATATAGAAAATAAAAATGGCTAGAAAATGCATTATAGGTAGGAAAAAGGTAAACATTGGTTCAAAGGCCAAAGTGAAAACAAAAGGTATGTTTATTGTTTGATCAAAAATCCAGTTATTTTTACTGTGCTATGTTTACCTGTAGTTATTCTGTAATAATTCTTTGTTAAAATTAAAGTAGAACTATGGCCTCCCTAATGCAGCTTCCTATGATGTAGTTTATTTGTGTATCACTCGGCTGTAGATGCTCAGATCATCTCTGAATTGGTGCTGACACTGTCCTTCCTTCTGGAGGATGGCTACTTTTGTTCCCCATGGTCCCTGTGTGAGTTGTAAAGTAGTCACCGCTGCAAGCTCGCTCTTGTGATGGTCTACAATCTCAATAAAAATTAGTAAACTAAATATGAGATTGTAGTCCATCACTGGAGCGAGCTTGGAGTGGCGGCTACTTTACAACACACACAGGGACCATGGGGAACAAAAGTAGCCACCCTCCAGAAGGTAGGACAGTGTCAGCACCAATTCAGAGATGATTTGAGGATATACAGCCGAGTGATACACAAATATGATACATTATTGCTAATAGCTAATGTACTTAAATTAATTTTTTTAAGATTTAACGCATAGGTTTAGTGTTCATTTAACTACAGCCAAAAGAAAGCTTTATCTGCCTCACACATTGATATAAAATCCAGTGGCGGACCTAAGAAGTAGAGGGCTCGATGCAAGATTTTTTCTCGGCACCGAGCAGCAATATGCACAACTTCTTTTTAAACACTTCTCCAATCAACAGCACTGTTGCTGGGAGCAAGAGCAATATTTTATAGAGCAGTGTTGGGGAATGGAGGGGGAGGGGGCATATGCAGGGCCGGATTTACTCTCTCTGCTGCCCCAAGGCCAGGTTCTTCAATGCGCCCCCCTACCTGCCAAACTCCCTCCCCCCCCCATGGAGAATAGCAGACCTGTGATCGCAGAGAGCACTTGTACAAAACAAGCAGCAGCTTCCCTGCTGTACATTTAGTTCTGCTTGCCCAAAGCAGGGCTAAATGTAGAAAACAACTACCCACCCGGCGCACGGAACTGCATGTCCCGGGCATCGGGAGATAGGAATTCCACACCCCTGCTGCCCCTCTCCTCCCTGCTCCCCCGAAGCCTGGCATTGGTTGGCCTTGTGGGAAATCCGGCCCTGGGCACATGTCAGACCACTGGAGAGCCAGGCCATTGCTTTGTGTGAGAGCTGTGGTTCAACTCTCCTTTGTGCTGCCAGTAAAATGTATTTTAACTGTAGATACTACCCTCATGGAATCAATGACTGGCTGTATTGAACTTTTTCTTTTGTGGTAGGCAGTGGTCATTATGACTGCAAACCAGTCTTTTCATGTTTTAAGACCTTGCTGGTCTTTTTAAGTGAACCTGTCATGTCTTACAAAATGTACACACTAAACCTTACTGGTAAAGTGGATGTCTTCAGATAATTTCCTTAATGCTTGAGGAGAACTCTTTAGCCTATCCCCAAGCTGTATACAGGCCTTGACCGCTCTCCAAATTGAGCTTAAAGTCCACTATAGTGAAACATATTGAAATGTGTGGGGCTAATACCAGTAATGATAGTATTCAGTGTATAAATTGATTTTTGTTAGTTCACATTTTTATATATTTTATATATATATATATATTTTTTTTTTTTTACTCTCCATTTTTTCTCCACCCCTTTCATGTTCTCCAAAGTCTTCCTTAACATTCCAATGCCAGACACTGAGTGGCCTTTAGAGGTTCTCATATTGACAGTTGAATGGCAGTGGGCATAGCATAGCACAGCACAGGGAGCAGAGGGTCTAAATCTTAATTTGGAGAGAAATCAAGACCTGTATAGTCATTGGCCAGGTAAAAACAAAATGTTTTGTAGGCAGGAGTAAGTACTTTGCCAGTATTGTTATTTTACGCAATTTGGTGGACATGACAGGTTTACTTCAAGTCAACCTGTTCAGTCTCAGATGAATCCAGTGAGGATTCACGTGGGTTGAAAACTTAAGGGCTGCCATAGGGCCCGCCCACACCTTATTGGAAGGAAACCTTCATTATCTCCATATGAATTATCTTCATTTGTGTCAGTTCCTTGTTTTTAATTGCAGATGGGATTTTGGTTTAATTACTTCATCTACGATGCACATAAAAACAATGTTACAGATTTCAACTATTTTCTTTGATAGAATAGAGAACATATGATCAAAACAGTTCAGCTAGTTGCTAATTAATTATACAAGCTATACAGAAAAGCAACGTATTAATTAGCATCTAGAACAAAAAGCATTAAAAGACCATGGCAATAGAGTTCCCGATTCAGACGTGCTCAGCCATGGTATGTTGTGAAGGGGGAATTGGTCATGTACCTCTTTTTTGAAAGTATCAATTGTACGTTTGGCATCTACCCAATATCAAGATCAGTCTCAGTTAGGGGATTGGGCTGTGTGCATCCATTAGGTCAGGTTTTCCGGTTTGCTTGTGAATAGGTCACTGAAAACACAGGAGTCACTGGAGCCACATAAGTGCATAGTGGTCACTGGAAATGGAGCAAGCAGGGGTCACAGGAGTGTATGGGAGTTTCTGGAAGGAGTCTCAAAGTTCACTGGGAACACAGGGCACAAAGGGATTTTTCCAAGGTTTGATTATTTCTCCCAGTTTGTCCATTAGACTGTGGATGATAAGCTAAGGAAAACTGCAAAGTGAGTATCCAAAGACTTACTGAGGCCTTTCCGGGAACAGTAGGTGAATTGGATCCAGCGCTCTGAGACAATATAGGTTGGCATGCCATTAAGCCTGAAGATTTCCTAGATGAAGACAGACACTTAGGCTGGCCATACACTGCTCTATTTTTTTTTTTTTTCGTTCAAACCGCGGGCTGAACAAAAAAAAATAGAGCAGATTCTTCCATCAACACTGTGAGCATGTTGATCAAGGAATCCCCACTGTTTCTTTTTTAATACCTGAATAGAGCCGGCAGCTCATTGGCTGTCGACCCTGTTCGCACGACGAATTTCCGAGCTACTCTTGATTTTTAGAGAACGCATCTAGCTTATATGGGGGACAGAATATGGATGGTACAGACTCCTATGGATGGGGTATCAACCTCAATGCAGAAGGGTTTGTTCATGTACAATCTTACCGTGTTTCCCCGAAAATAAGGCCTACCCCGAAAATAAGACCTAGTATTATTTTTAAACATTCCTGTAATATAAAACTTACCCTGAAAATAAGACCTAGTGTGGGGGTGGCCCAGAGAGCAACCAGAGTACATGGCGGGGACTAACCGCTGCGCCGCAGCTCCCGCATGCCGCCCCTGTCACGAAATCAGCAGACACCTGTCTGCCTCAGCCTTTGCTTAGAGAGCTGCCGCTGGGCAGAGAACTATATTTCCATGCAGGCAGCAGCACAGCAAGGAACGTATGGCCAGTGGGGTCTGAGTGAGGTGACTGAGCCTCAGTCACTGAGGGAACTTCTGACTGGAGGTCCGTGCAGTCCAGCCTTGCCACGAGAGAGGTGGCTCCCTGGCGGGGATCCCACAGAGAACTGTGTACGGCATCAGAGAGGAGAGCTCCAGAATAGCTGCAGCCTGTAGGTATTGTGACACTGTGTGTGACAGTATTTAAAATAAGACATCCCCCGAAAATAAAACCTAGTGTGATTTTTTGGGGGATAAAAAAAAAATATAAGACAGTGTCTTATTTTCGGGGGAAACATGGTAGTAACATAGTAGGTGAGGTTGAATAAAGACACGGGTCCATCCAGTTCAACCTATGTGTGTGCGCGTGTGTCTGTATATATATATATACTGTATATGGCTCGAACACTTCCCATATGTCTGTATATTAAGCGAAAGAAGAAATTTAGCAAGAGGTTTCTTGAATTTATGAACACTATTAGTGGATACCACTGCCTGTGGAGAGGAATTCCACAGTTTTACTACTCTAACAGAAAAAACCCTTTACGAACTCTAAGATTGAAACCCCTCTCTTCTAACCTCTTGTTATGCCCTTGTGTTCTCAATACAGTTTTCAGTATAAACTTGTTTTGAACAAGAGGAGAATAAGTACAATTTTTGAAGGCGATCTTCTGTTCCTTTAATTAATTTTGTAGCACTTCTCTGGACTCTCGCAAGCTTGAGGACATCTTTCCTAAGGTCTTGTTCACACCAAATGCAGACCAGATCTGCATGAGTTTCTGCACATGCAGTGCAGTGTGTTCTGCCACGTTTTTTGACGCGTTCCGGGCCATTTTTGTAAAAGAAAAAGGGGGGGTTTGGCCTAAAATTGGCTTTCAGTGCGTTCCAGTGTGTTTGCATGCGTTTTGATGCATTTGCATGCGTTACAGAGCAGGTAAAATAGGGCTTGCTGCAGTTTTTTTTACATGCTCTGGAACTGAACACTGCGGTGTTAACTAGAGCCCAAAATACCATTGGAATACATTGGACGCAGTTTTCATCCGTTCTGTAACTGCTCTGCTCTGCTCCTGGAACGCGCTTGGTGTGAACTAGCCCTAAGAGTTGGCGACCAAAACTGCACAGCAAACTCAAGATGAGGCCGAACCAGTGATTTATAAAGTGGAAGTATTACTCTTCTACCCCTTGCTACAATCCCTCTTTTGTATCCTGTTTGCTTTGCTGACTGCTGCTTGGCATTGCATACTATTGCCAAATCTGTGATCTATGAGGACCCCCAGGTCTTTTTCCATGTTTGACTTCACTAATTTAGCAACCCCCAAGTAGTAGTTTGGGCACTTGTTCTTTGCTCCCATGTGCATAACCTTACATTTTTTAACATTAAATTGCTTTTACCATCTTGTAGCCCATGCCGCAATTTTATCTTCGTCCCGTTAAAGTGCAATTATCTCCTGTTTGGAATTTACTGCCCTACACAGTTTAGTATCGTCTGCGAAAACCGAAATCGAACTATGTATTCAAGTCTCTATGTCAATGAAAAAGCTGAACAGGATCGGTTCCAGGACCGAACCCTAGGACACCCCACTCACAACCTTTGCCCAATTGGAAAACTGCCTATTTATTACTACCCTCTGTTTTTGCTGCCAATTTCCCACCCATGTGCATACAATTTCATCCAAACCGATAGGTCTTAGTTTATGAATTAAACGTTTGTGGGGTACTGTATTAAATGCTTTAGCAAAGTCCAGATACACCATGTCTACTGGTATTCCTCTGTCTAAATAAATACTCATAAAATGTTAGTAGATTGGTCTGACATGAATGGTCCTTCATGAAGCCATGTTGGTTACTACTTATGATAACAGCTTTATTCGCAAATGCCTGCATGTAGTCCCTTCTCATGACTTTGAATATTTTGCACACTATTGGCGTGAAGCTGAGTGGCCTATAGTTACCCGGTGTACTTCGTTTCCCCTTTTTGTATATCGGTATCACATTCGCTTTCCACTAATCAGCCGGAACCATACCTTTCATTATAGTATCCATAAAGATTATGTAGAATAGTCTGGCAATTACCTGGCTAAGTTACTTGAGTACCCTCAGATGTAACCCATCAGGTGCTGGGGATTTGTTTACATTTAATCTTTCTAGCCTCTGTACTACTCTGCTCTCCGACAGCCACTGTGATACTTTAAAACTTATGTTACTATTTCTGCAGCTGATGCCTTGATCGCTACCCCCGTCCGTCTCATCTGTAAAGACAGAAGAAAATAATTTGTCTGACGCATTCGCTTTCTCCCTGGCACACATAGCTAACCTCCCCTTGACATCTATTATGGGGCTCAGTCTTTATCCTCTTGTTTTTATATATTTAAAGGAGAACTATGAGGTGAGTGCTTTTCACTCATCCTCATAGTTCTAGCCGACCTGTGACAATGAGACTGTCACAGGTCGGCTCAGTAGATCGGGAGGTGAGCGAACACATACCGGCGTTCGCTCACTTCTCGATCCTGTCACGGCTCTCTGCCATGACAGGGGAGGGACTGGATTCCCCCCTCCCCGCTCTGATCCTCCAGCGCTGACTGGCGGAACGGACGAAGGAGGGGGCGTGTACAGCTGGCTCTGCCTCTAGATAGGCAGAGCCAGCTGTCACTCACGCACCTGGGCGGATCCAGACATAATTGTCGGCATCCACTTCAGCGTCTCAGTATACTGCGAGCTGTAGCTCGCGGTATACTGAGCTTAGGGTGACGGGAGGACGCTAGTTTGTGTCCTCCCGTAACCCTAAGGAGAACTATAGGGAAAAAGCCCCAATCCCAATCAACTGTGTCAGGAGGCCAGTTTTTGGAGTCCCCATTTTACCAGGTGTGAGCAGTAATGGAAACAACAAGAACAGAGAGGTTATTAATGAACTGCTGGAGGAAGTTAGTAAATCCTGGAAAGCAATATTTAGCTTTGTTACCACTGGAGGGGGCCACTTGGAGATGGCAGGGTTCAAAGAAAAGACCATATTTGGGGGCACTATATCCCAGAAAAGGCACTTGCACCTTAGCACAGTCCATTGAGAAATTATGTGGTTGTAGCTTTAAGGGAATATTACACTGATTTACGAACCTGCGCATCCATTGGCATCCTCAGAGAAACATGGAGGAGGTGGCAAATGAAGCATGGAGGTCCCAGGCGAGACAGGCGGCTGCACTGGCAAGGCCTGTAATGGGGCCAAAAGTTCAGTAGCAGGAGCGAGAGAGGTCTGTAGTTGATCCAAGAGGGTATGGAGATGTCAAATCACTTGGACTTGACTGGCTTCCTAAGCATTGAGTCTTTGAGAAAGAAGCTTGTTACGATCAGTATGGTGACTGGAGTACATCAGACATATTCATGATTCAAGCAAACTGTCAGAAGGAGGGGTTCATACCCACTGAGAGAGAGACATTCCAGGAGAATAGATGAGCGTACCTTAGGCTGTGTGGAGACATGGGTGTCACAGAGGTGCACTGGAGTCACTGGATTAAATAGGATGCTCAGGGGTCACAGGATTCACCAGGCTCTCTGGAGGCACAAGAGTGGAAAGAGTTCACCAGGGTAACTGGAAACATGAGAGACACTGGAGATACAGGATTTATACGTCCTAGGATTCATAGTATATAGGAGCATACATGAGGGCACAGGGGTCACGGAGGACACTGATGCACACAATGGGCACTGGAGACACAGGAGCACACTAGAGTCTCAAAGGTTACTGGGGATGCAGGAGTTACAGGGGTCACCATAGATACAGGTAGCAAGCTGTAGCAGGCTAGGTTCACACCTGGGTGACTCCTGACCACGCAGCAATCGTGCATAAAACTGCGCAGATTGCCACGTGACTGCGCGGCAACAGTGCACAAAACCGCGCAGATTGCCGCGTTACTGCGCGGCAACAGTGCACAAAACCGTGCAGATTGCCGTGCGGTCACAGAGTCGCCCACCACACCCAATCGCGCTGGAGGTGCCATTATTTTCTACTCGGTCCAGGAGGATCATGGGTGATTCCGCCCATGCAATTGAACACAATCGTGGCTAAAAAAGCCACGCGTCGTGTATTGCAAAAAAAGGTACCTTTTTTTAGCAATTGTCGCACGGATGTAACCCCATTGAAATCAATGGGGCCGCGCGGCATCTTTAACAAATAAAACAATGCTCTGCAGAGGGCGAGCGGGGGGTGCTGGTAGTCTGTGGGGGCACTGATGCTGTGTGGAGGGAGAGGGGGCACTGGTTGTGGAGGTGGTTTGGGTGAGAGACATTGGTGTTAATGGGGGTAATTGGTCTTCTGTGAGGGTCATTGGTGTTCAGTGAATTACTTGGCAATCAACACTCTGTGTTGTACGCTGCTGCCTCCCTTTGCCAAAACTATAGTGCTCATGTCAGACAAGAGATCACTTCTCCCCACAAAGAAGAAGGAGCCAAAGCCGGGTGCAGAAATGAGCGTTTCAGCACCTGGTCAGCAGCAGTAGTAATATAGTTCAGTTTTATGGTTTTATTCCATGATTCGCTGCATCGTCAGATGACCATACATCATTTATCTGTCACTTTACAATGCGTAAGAAAGCTGTGAGCAAGGAGATAGAAAAACAATGATCAGATTGTGGATTGCCGTTTAAGGTCTGAATTAGAGCACTGCTTAGGATTGGATTGTGCTTTATGTACAGTGTATGAACTATTTTGTTTGCTGCTCCTGCCCCAAGTTTCTCCAAGGTAGTGATTTCTATAAACCTGCCACCTGCCTTTCTGCTCTAGGACTTTTAGCTTAGAAAAAGAAAAAATGCAGGCAATACCACTTCCCTCCACATCTGTGTACACTGTTATTGTATGTTCTGCGTATGTGGCCACCAGTAATGTTGCATGTGGGTATAGGGACACTAGTTTTACACTACATTTATCCTGAATGTTTAAAATAAGAGATGGCAGGTTATAAAACCCATGTGTACATGATGTCATCCTGAAGATTTAGGTCACATTCAGACTTACAGCGACAGGGCTGAGAGCTCATCCGTTTCCTCGGTCCGTCCATTCGGCCGGTGGTCTTCTGGAGCTCCACCCACCAGCCAATGGGAAGAGACCTCACCCCTCCCATCCACTGCGCGAGGATCCCGATTTGGCCGGGAGGGCGGAGTTCAATCTGGCTGGGAGGGCGGATCGTCAGGGGCAGATGGATGGAGACATAGTCAGCAGCGGCTGGTCCTGCATGCTCCCACCTGCGAGACGCTCCCTGAACAGTCCTGGTGAGAGGCAGCCTTCACAGGCTACAGCAATGGTGAGAGCCCTGTGGAGAACCTAGAGAGCCATGTGGAGACCCTAGAGAGCCCTGGTTCAACCAGGGCTGTGTGGGGTCTCACCAGCTGTCTGTGGGGTCTAACAAGGCTGGTTAGACCCCACAGAGCCCTGCTACCCTGGTGAGATCCCCTCAGAGCCCTTGTGAGTCCCCAGAGAGCCTTGGTGAGACCCCACAAAGCCTTGGTGAGACCCCATGGAACCCTGGTGCTGGTGAGACCCCACATCCCACTGGGGAGACCAGGGCTCTGTGGGGTTTCACCAGGGCTCTGTGGAGTCTCACCAGGGCGCTGTGGGTCTAACAAGGCTGGTTAGACCCCACAGCGCCCTGGTGAGACCCAACAGAGCCCTGCTACCCCCGGTGATGCCCCCTCAAAGCCCTGGTGAGACCCCACAGAGCCCTGGTTAAAACAGGGTTCTGAGGGGTCTCACCAGGGCTCCCACCAGCCTGGTTAGACCCCACAGAGCCCTAGTGAGACCCCACAGAGCCCTGGTTTAACCAGGGCTCTGTGGGGTCTCACCAGGGCTTTGAGGGGGCATCACCGGGGGTAGCAGGGCTCTGTTGGGTCTCACCAGGGCGCTGTGGGTCTAACAAGGCTGGTTAGACCCCACAGAGCCCTAGTGAGACCCCACAGAGCCCTGGTTTAACCAGGGCTCTGTGGGGTCTCACTAGGGCTCTGTGGGGTCTAACCAGGCTGGTGGGAGCCCTGGTGAGACCCCTCAGAACCCTGTTTTAACCAGGGCTCTGTGGGGTCTCACTAGGTCTCTGAGTGGTATAATCAGGCTGGTGCGACCCTACAGAGGCCTGGTTTAACCAGGGCCCTGTGGTATCTCACCAAGGCTCTTTGGGATCTCAGCAGGGCTCTGTGGGGTTTAACCAAGCTGGTTAGACCCCCACAGAGCCCTGCTGAGACCCTACAGAGCCCTGGTTAAAGCAGGGCTTTGTAGGGTCTCACCAGGGCTCTGAGGGGTCTAAGCAGGCTGGTGAGACCCTACAGAGCCCTGGGTTATTCAAGGCTCTGTGGGGTCTCACCCAGGCTCTTTGGGGGTCTCACTGGGGCTCTGTGGGGTCTCACCAGTCTGGTTAAACCCCACAGAGCCCTGGTGAGACCCCACAGGCCTGAGTGAGGCCTCATGTTTAGGTTTCGCCTAAGGCCTCGCAAACTCTAGAGCCGCCTCTGCACACTATTCACTGTGTTATTGGGCGTATTTGGTGTGTTAAGACATGTGCTAAAGCAGTGGTGTGCACCTTGAAAATGATAGAGGGCCTCAGTTGCGACCCTTAACACTTCCAGGGGGCCTTACTGTTTTTGTGCATTGAGGCGCATTGCATTGAGTAAGGCCTCATTCACACAGCTAAGAGTCGTGGTCACCTGCCCATGCTGACCAAGGAGAAGCGCTCCTTAACCAAAACAAAATTATATATTTTTTTATCACAACCAGTAGATTGTAATGAGGGGCAAGTAGTTTTGGAAAAAAATTGCACACCCCTGGATTTAAAACGATAGATTCAATCTCTAATCACATCAAATCCTCCTCCAGTATACAGAGACCATGTAATCTCTACTTATGCTGTCAATGACATGATCGGTTATAGAGCAGCATTTTCAGTCATGGCAGTGTTTTCCGGTAATGCTGACTTGTACCCTGGGTCTCTCTGGGAGATCTGCACTTAAACTGCCAGTTATGCACACGTGACGTAGCAGTGACAAAAATACCTACTGTCCCTGGTGGATTTATTTGTAGAATATGCAGCAGGAGTGACAATCTAGTGTAAAACATGGCTGAAAACTATGTGGACTGGCACTCCAAAGAGATATGAGAAACCAGCAGATTTAATCTACCAAATTCCAATTGCAACTGAAAAATCGCTTTTGGGTGGCCCGTCCCTCTAAATTTAAAGGGAACATGTACTGAAGAATCCATGTAAACACCATGGGGGTTCCATTCTTCCTGGACCAGACACCAGAGTCTGATTTATCCTTTGTATATAGTATATACCCAGTATATATTTGCAGATTGTCTCTCTTGTATCAAACTGTGTTTTGGCATCTCTGTAAATCAACTTCTGTGATAAGGGAGAAGCCACATTGGCAGGCTGTTGTCTCCAGTCAGTTTCACAGTGAGCGGTGCTAAGAGGGAGGAGCAGTAAGGAACATTCCTTGTGCGGCTTTACTACGCAGGACCTGCATTATTAGTAAATATGGCTGCCACATGCAGGTACAAACAGTTCATCAAGGGCCCGTTCACACCGAAATCGAAAGGTAATTGTAAGTCAATGGGGGTCCATTGACTTGCGATTGTACCTTCTGATTTCCTTCCAATCTGTTGATTTGCAATCTGTATTTCAACGGATGCTAACACAACGGCACTGAAAAAAGAATGGGTGTGAATGGGGCCAGTTCACATCGCTACGTGGCATTACACTGCGCTGAAAAAAAGTAGTGCATGTTCTACTTTTTTTTGCAGCGGAATGGAGCAGTATGAACTGATGCCATTCACACCCATTCATTTTTTGGGTTACCTTCCGTTGACATCTGTTGAAAAATGGGTCGCAATCGTTTTGGTGTGAATGGGGCCTCAAGTGCAAGCGTAATTTTTTTATTTAACCTGAAGTGTAGTAAGACGTGTTTTTGAAGATACATTAGCAGTGTCCCAACATACCTTTAATGATGTGTGTCCCACATTCTGCTGACTTCCTATGCCAGATACTCCGCACAGCGCTGCAAGCAGGAAAGGTTGCGGCTGTTACTGTGAAGCAGTTTGCCCTGCCTATCCTGTCCCCTCATTGAGATTTGTCAATGGACGAAGTGGAAGGTGAATATGGAGATCCCCTTCACAAAAGCAGACACAGCCTCTCATCCCTGCAGTGCCAGAATATCAACGCAGTAGGGGGTATCCGGCATCACCATGGGGAGGATTTTTACACTAACCAGAAGCCAGGAGAGCATGGGATACACATCACTATTGCACAGTGATGTGTATCCCTATGTATGCCAAAAAAGTATTTTTTACTACACTTCAGCTGTAAAGGAAACCTGTAAAGAAAAAGATACAGAGGCTTTAATTGACACGCTTTCCTTCTGTCAGTGGCAGTCTCCTGATTATCATGCTGACCTACTGTAAGTGCTTTATTACATAATGATGTGCAAACCAGTACACATGCAGTACATCATGTTTTTACTGTCAGTCACTGTCAGTGGTTCTGAAAGCACTGAAGCCAGAGGCATCCAGAGAATTCATATTTTAGAGGAAGTTAAGCCCCTATATTTTTCTCACTACAAGTATTGTTTACAAAAAACCTATTACCCATTAAGGCCCGGTCCAGACCTACGCGATCTGGACAAGGCTTGTGAAGTCTTGCTCATGACTCTCATTATTCTCCACTACTCCCAAGATCACCAGTGATGTAACTACGGTTGGATTTTACAGCAGAAGGTGCAGCGAGACCCCAGAGGCTGTTTAGGTGACAATAATAGATGCTGTGACATGGAAACCGTTATTAGCTCTGCACAGGATGAATAGGGACACCTCTGCTCTGTAGATCGGATTGGAGCTGGCACAAGCACACCTCCATAATGCAGGGCACGCCGACTGTCCTTGCACACCCTGCCCAGTTACGCAGCCTGCCCAGTTACGTTTCTACTTCTGTTAATAGATCCCCATTACTGAGCAGAACCAGAGGGGTGATTTTCCATGCACGATCGCTCTGCAGTTTCGCAATTCTGGAGGATGGGATTATCAAACCGTGAAAGGGATCAGCTTGCAAGATTAGCTGGTGGTGAAAGCGCAGAGTGAACCGTTCTTGGGCTTCTTTATAGAGCAGTTCTGTGCTTGCTCATTTAAGTATCTAGTATACTTGTTTAAAGGGGAACATATAGTCTGGTTTCAGTGTCAACACTAAGGCATTATTGTTATAGCATTTACTTGATAGGAGCTTTTGGTTGTCAGTTGCATAATCATACTGTTTTATTATATTGCTTTTATAGATTCTCCTTCTTTCTAGTGGCTTTAAAGGAGAACTATGAGGTGAGTGAAAATCACTCCTCCTCATAGTTCGAGCCTATGTGTGACAATGAAACTGTCACACATCAGCTGGGGCGGTCTCAGTATACAGCGAACTGTAGCTCACTATATACTGAGCTTTCGGTCACAGGAGGACGCTACCATAGTATATGTCCTTCAGTGACCCTTAAGAGAACTATAGGGAAAAACACTTACCCCATAGTTCTCTTTTAAGTATTACAGGTAATGTAGTCAGCATTCCTGCTGAACAGCTGCTGAATCAGAATTATTTAGGCTCAAAGAGAATGCACTGTTTCTACTTAGGTTGAGCAGACTAAAGCTGGCCATTCACTGTTCTGTTTTGTTTTTTTGCTCAACCCGCGGGCTGAACAAAACAAAAAAATAGATTGCTCCATCAACTCTTGATCGAGGAATCTCCCGCTGTTTGTTTTGTATTCGGACAACGGCTGCCGGCCTTTGTCAGAATACCCAAACAGAGCCAGCAGTTCATTGGCTGCCCGCTGTGTTTGTTCGAAGATTTTCCGACCACCTCCTACGATCAGCTGAATGAAGAATGCTGGCCGAAAGTGTAACAGCGGCACCCAGTATGTGAACATCAAGAACTGGCCAAAGTTCACACAATGTATGGCCACCTTAAGCAGTACAATCACTGTGTAGTGCAACTTTGCAGAAAGCAAAGTCTACATAAGTTATGAGCAAATATGGCTGTCCCCGTGTCCATGCATGTTTACAAATAACCCATAGAAAAATGATATTAATGCATTGATATAAGTTGCTAAATCAGATGAATCCATATTTATATGTGAAAGAAAATCTTAAAAACACCTACTGTAGATCGTCTTTAAATTCAGAGTTTGCCAGTTATGGTGTCCCTCCATGTGACCTATATTGTTTGCATTCTTAAAGCGGACCTTTACCCCCTTTGACTAAAAATCACATCAGCATACAGCTCTGCATGCTGATATGACATCATCTTACATTCATTAGTTAAACAGACATAGTTTTATTTTACTTGCAAATTCATTTTTTCCACCTCCTGGTCCTCTTTGGCATTAGTGATGTAATGTGCCCAACCATTGCATCCTGGGAAGGTTACATCAGCAGAGCTTTGCAGGGAAATCTCATCTTTAATCTCACGAGATCTCAGGGAAAGGCATTTTCCTACCCTGAGATGACATGTCACATGTGTCAGAGTTCCAGGAAGTAAAGGGAGATCTAGTAACCTGCCCTTAGTTAAAATGGCCACTATGAGAAGACTGGGGAAGAAAAGAAAAATAAGGTATGCACAGAATACAAAGCCTGCAGTTATAGATGTTTTTACTTTTTTAGACCGTCATTACTAAATATTTCTAAAGGTGTGTTTGTTGTTAGTTTAAAGCTATGGGTAAAGGTCCGCTTTAAAATGACACAACTCAGAAGTTTAAACAGCCCCAATGCTGGCGACGTACACTGTACGTCGTCAGTCACGAAGGGGTTAAAAATGCATTCACATACCTTAACCCAGGGCTCAAAATTTGGGTCGAAGACGAAAGTCGTACGACCTTACAGTAGAAGCGGTCGCACGCTGCCCATACACCCGCGATTATCGTACGATAATCGGCAGGTGTATGGGCACCTTTAGTGTATGTGTATATTAGGCCCCATTTAGAGCCAGCTGTCACTCACGCTGCTGGGCGGATCTCGACATTGATGTCGGGATCCGCTCCGGCTGCGGCGTCTCAGTATACCGCGAGCTGTAGCTCGTGGTATACTGAGCTTAGGTTAACGGGAGGACGCTAGTTTGTGTCCTCCCGTTACCCTAAGGAGAACTATGGGGAAAAGCCCTGACCCCATAGTTCTCCTTTAAGGCCTGGCTAGTAGCTCAGGACTTTAAATTTTGAGCCCTGTCTTAACCATTAACAAAAATGTAACTTATTTGTGTATTACTCGGCTGTGGATTTTCAAATCATCTCTGAATTGGTGCCGACACTGTCCTTTGTTCTGGAGGTGGGCTGATTTTGTTCCCCATGGTCCCTGTGTGAGTTGTAAAGTAGCCACCTCTCCAAGCTCACTCCTGTGATGGACTACAATCTCAATGCAAATTAGGAAACTAAACATGAGATTTTAGTCCATCACAGGAGTGAACTTGGAGCGATGACTACTTCACAACACACACAGGGACCATGGGGAACAAAGTAGCCACCCTCCAGAAGGAAGGACAGTGTCAGCATGAATTCAGAGACGATTTGAGGATCTACAACTGAGTGATACACAAATAAGATACATTTTGTTAATAGTGAAGGTACTTGAAATCATTTTACAGGTTTAACTCCTGAGTTTAGTGTCACTTTAATTGTCTTAGTTGTTAGTATGTTATTACCTTTGTTAACCTGTTTTCATATTGGGCGCTGCCAGCTCTTTCAGTCTTTACCTTCTGTATACACAAGAGGATTAGTTGTCTCTGCAAAAATAAGTCAACATTTCACAGCACCCCCATACGGTACCCCCTCACAAATCTTCCTTCCCCTTATTGACTGAAGCACCGTAACATTTAAAAACATTGCTCATCTTCAGCATACTGTCCCCCCATCGCTAACATAGATGGGAGGTCCACCGCTGTCAGTGTTTAACCATTGCCCCTGCTCTGAAGTTGAGTGAATACTTTCCAAGGATTGTGACTGCTGAATGATGACTTCTAATTTGCTTAGAGTGTAGACCAATCAGTCACAAGCACTGAGCAATCATTCCCCTTAGAGGCCATTTACTGAACTCCAAAATGTGGGAAATATAATGCATCAGAAGCTACTGAATGGCTTATCTAGGTCAGTAATGGAGTGGGGGGACGAGGGAGGTTAAAATACTTCTTTTGCCCACAGACGTTGTCCTGTGGAAGAGAAGATACAGTAGGTCTGGAATTGCATGTTCACTGAGCATTTAGGGGCTCCCAGAAAATGTCATTATGCCTTTCTGGTGTTTTGGGAAAATGTTATTGGTGCCCTGGAAACGTTTGATAAAATCCTGGGTGTTAAAACTAAAGATTCATTGATTCTCTGAAAATATAGTTTAGTTATGTGGTTGCATTTGGTGCAAAAAGGGGTTATTGTGTCTCTACGCACCTATTTTTTTTTTTACCTGGTTCACCTTTGCTAAAGAGGAGAGAAAAAAGAATTGGCCACTCACCAGAGCAAAACATTCATAGATACAAATTGTGCTTAGCACAGTTGATAATGTAAATATTTGCTTTGCTCCATCTTTCACTCATCTAGCTTCACTGGTTCTCAGCAGCAACCTTCTGCTCTGCATTCTGGTCCAGCACAAAGCATCACGCTGCTTCCTCCTCCATCCTCCTTTCTCATACCTCCCCATCACCAATGACGGTATCTGTACCCCTCTCCTCCATCACACACACAGCCCATATCCATCACGCTGAATCCAGTATGTTTTAAGGGAAAGAAAAAGTGCTAAGTAATTTCACAGTCTCGCCCCCTCATTCCTGAAATATGTGCTGCAGAGATAAAAGACAGCAGTGCCATCCGCCCTGGAATTATGGGCCATGATTCACATTGTGCAGAGAGCAGGGAGAAGATAAGGCGCAGGAATAAATAGGCTTAAAGCCTGCGATTCTTGTGTGCCAGTGGAGAAGGAACAATATGCCTCGGGGAGGAAGAGCACAGACGCCATTGATTGCATTGCTGCAGTCAGGAACAGCTTGTCATAGTGAAGATGCAGAGAGATAGATCAGCCAGTGGCAAATCATGGATCATCATACAGTCTTCATTTAATAGGACAAACTGCAGTAACCCAAAGATCGGCAAACATCTTTAGGGCCACCCATTATTTTTTTTAGGGAACCCTTTTTAATGAAAGGTGACCTTTCATTAAAAAGGAAAATAATCTGGGACCCTAGGATTGGGCACCATAATGTTTAAAGCAGAACGCCGGGCAAATCAAATGTTAACCCTTGCAGTGAGGCCTTGCCAGATACCACCACACTGCAATTGTTAAGTGATCATTTTGTCTAGGGAGCTAAAATAACAAGGCTATACTCACCCAAAACACGATCCCGGCTGGCTCCTACACTGTTACCTTCAGGCTCGCTCCCCCTCTGCTCCAGCAGTCTAAGGTCCTGTAAGTCATCACAATGCCAAGAGACATTCCATCACAGGAACAGAGCAAGAGACAGCCTGGAGGGAACAGTGTAAGAGCAAGCTGGGATCAAGGTTGGGGTGAGTATAACTCTGTGATTTTAGCTCCCTAAACAAAACGAGCACTAAACCCTTACAATGTGAGGGGTGGCCCCACTGCAAGGAGGATTTGATTTGCCTGGAGTTCTCCTTTAAATGGACACCATGTATTTGACCTGATTCCTAGCTCTGTTTCTGGCCACCTTAGAGTTTCACTTCTCATGGGGCAGCAAGGGAGATGACTAACAATCTGCACATCTATTGTGGCAATAGCCATACTACAAAGGCCAGTCCTGATATTTGTAAAGCCTTGCCAGATAGCCGAGCCGGCCCAGAGACCTGATTTTCCTTTTTCTGTAGGTAAACCTGAACTTCCGTCTTTTTGGGATGTCTGGTAACTTGCGCCTTCTAGTATAATACCTTCATAAGCTTCTTAGGACTACGGGGCTGTAACAGAAAAAAACACTTTATTCCTCGCTTGAGTCCTATGACCAGTCCCATGAAATAGCTTCCCTGTGCCTGTTGTGCAGCCATTTCTGCACTGACTTCATTGCGTACAATGAATGACCACCTGTAATCTACCTGGCAAACCCACAATGCGGGAGCAGAAAAGAGCTGCCAGGGGAGAAGGGAAAAGAACCGAAATGCAAAAAGACTGTAGTTCAGCTGAAAGCAACACAGCTACACTTACCCACAGTTTGTGACTGGACAGTGAAGCAGCAGCAACAGATTGATGAGGTCATCTCTCTGCTCTCTCATCCTGTTAGCCTGGTCCTTGTCAACAGATGTGAATGCAGAACACCTGATTGGTCCTTAGTGCTGCCCCTCCCTCTCCCCCCTGAATGCTGCTGTACAGGGGACTACAAGAGGCAGACATCAAGCCAAATTGCGGTATTTAGACTGGTTGCATTCAAAAATATTTCTAATGCTATTTTTCAGTCCATAACTACAGTTGTGTTTTTTTTATATCTCTCTGGAATTCATCTCTAAACAAAACTAACACCAGCAATATAGGAATGTGCAGAAGCCGTAAAAGATCAGCAGGACATACGTACTGACTGCTCTATACTGACGCAAGGTGAAATCTGATTGGTTGCTTGATGTAGGTTATAGAATGTCACTGCTCTTTAAACTATCGTTGGAAAAATCCCCAGTGGGTATCCATGGAGTCTCATTACTGTTGATTTCCCCTTCAATCTGTCTCTTCTGTATCTATCTAGTACAAGTGGGTCATTTGTTCGTGAACGGAGAGAAGCTGCAGCACAGACAGGCCTGTATAGAAAGAGCCTGCATCAGCGATTTGCTTTGTCAGTTATTCTTAACTGCATATGGTCTGGCTGAAGGGACTGCTACATTAACATCTGCCTTCTTCCATAACAGCAGCCTTTTAATGAAGTGGCAGGGACTGAATCTTCGGATTATGGTGCACGGAGAGCGGTGTTATGGGGGATGGGAGCAGCACAGGAACCCTAGAATGAAAAATGACTTCCTTCGCTGATGTTTGATCATCTTTGCTAAAACTGGAAGTCTGAATTGGCACCTTGTCTCCCATTAAACATTCCGACGGTTCCATTCAGCCATTTTTAATCCACTTTGGTATATCACGTTATTGTTCAATAAGACTACTCTAGGCGTAACCAGGAGATAAATGAACAGAAAAAAGAGATATGACAGGAGGAAATGCTGCTTTAAGTTTTGTGCAGGCTGCTTTCATAATGAGGCACTCAGTCCTCCTTCTGGGCAGTCAAGTAATCTCTGCTGCCCTGGGCATGTAATGACTCGGCACACGCAAATGCTTGGTAAGGACTTGGCTTTGTGTTACACTTGACCATCCCATGTAGACATCAATACATGATATCTGCCATATTTGATGCTAAAGGGGAATGGAAGAGTTCAGCTATAAGAAATGAATACTGAAATAAATGTATTCACCTTTGAAAGAGGCAATTAGGGGGTCACGTTGTATAACTACATAAATGTTCCATATGGTAAATTTACTAAAGGTTGTTTAAGGACATGTGAAAGACGAGGAGGCTCTCTTTGAGCCTGGGGGAAAGGAGGTTTAACTTCTGTATACAGAAATGATTCTTTACTGTAAAAGATGATGGATGAAGAATGTTCCTGCATGTATTGCTGTCACTGCCTCTTCTCTGCCTGCATAGTGTCACAGCTGCCCATTTGGTGTCCACATAATATCACAATGGTCTGGTTGTTGCTCTCGTATTGGTACAACTGCCTATTAATTTCTAGTCAATTGGTCATGATTGCTTGTTGGTTTCCCATATATTGTCACGATTGCCAGTGTGTTGCCATATCTGTTGCTCTTGCATTGGCACAATTACCAGTGTGTTACCTTAATATTGCCAGTGCGCCATGATTGTCATTGTGTTGTCCACAAATTGCCTTAATTGCTATTACCATAATACAATCTGCTGCTGTTAATTCCATCCCTAAAGGGGATCCCTTTATCAAATCATACAGTGATCCATTTGATTATAGTATCTTGAGTCCAATCAAAGCTTTAGCCCATTCTAAGCCGTGATGAAGGGGTAGTGTTGTTGCACCAAACACACTGGCTGTTTTTTGTTTGATCGAATTGTGAACAATTAAAGACATATTTGGACTCTCACCTTTTGGTTTGGCGCCCATTATTTCTGAACATTGAGTCACTTCTGGTTACTCTACAAGGGAGGCCTGTTTTTCTTGGGAGCTGCCTTGCCACTGCCAGTGAGTCTATTTGCAAACTTTCCTGCAAATGGAAGATTTGAGTGAGCACAGAAATCCCAGCACCTCTTAAATGTGTTCCTTTGGAGCTACTTGAAATTGACCAATACAGTGGCTCTCAGTATCCACATCTAACAAAATGCTTACATTAGATTGGGGAAATAATTCTGCAAGCAAAAAAGGAAAACATAGGACAAAGGTCACTGTATGCTCTCTGCAGCTGATTCTTCCCTTATTATGGATTTACGATGGCTTGTGGAAGCAGCCATCTTAGTAGAGAAGAGCAAAGCTTTGCTTTGTCTTGTCAGAACTGATGACTGCTCATTGGATGAATGGTGGGGTAATGTTCAAGCAGCAGAAGAAGAGGTGGAGGAGTCAGATCAACAGAATATATGAAGCAGAATCAGGAAGAACCATGCACCCTTAGGTACAACCTCTCCAGCAAGGTGAACAGACAAGAGATCAAAGGCAACGGTGTCATAGAAGATCTCACACTGCAGATATGCAGCTTTAAGCTTGTAGAACTGATGTGCCTACACATCTAGACACAGTCACATGGCAGAATGTGCACCGCTGTTTATCAAAAGTAACTCCAGGCAGAAGGTACATTTTTTAGAATACTACTTAGGCACAATTAACATTTCTAAATGTTCCATATAATCTTCTAAGCTTTTTGAGTTCAGGTCTGCTTTAAGGGAACTACTTAAACTGGAGGCACTCAGAGTATGACCCCTTCACATATATGGGGGCTGACTGCTTAATATTACTATTATTATTATACAGGATTTATATAGCGCCAACAGTTTGCACAGCGCTTTACAATATAAGGAAGACATTGCAATCACAATGCAATTCAAGACAAGATGGTAAGTAGGGTCCTGCCCGTGAGAGCTTACAATCTAAAAGGGAGGGACACGTGATTAGGTGTGTAAATGCTGAAGTAGAGCCTTGTGATGTAAACTGAGACAACAGATGACATGATGAGGTAAGCAAGCAAGTAGTTTTTCATTTAGGTTAGGTAGCTAGGCAAGGTGGACTAGTGAGGATCCATAGGCTCCTTCTGCTGTCAGTCAAACTGTTGGGTGGAGAGGAGGGGCATGGCCTGCTGCAGGACTGTGTCTTTATGCTAAAAGAGCACTTGCTCATTAAGGGCCTATGCATGGTACATCTGTCAACGTGTTGCAGTGCCATTTTCTTCAATGGCACCCAAACGCATTACACAACACGTGCTTTGCAATGTACTGCAATGCATGGTAAAGCACTACAATGCATGGTGGTGTACAGAGGTGCAAAAATGGTGCATGTCCAGGCATTTATGAAACATGTGTTAACACACAATGAATAATGCAGTGCACGATGAGACACCAAGGTGTGAATGGGCCCTAAATATATTTTAAATTAAGCTAGTGCAAGTATCTGAATTTGTATGATATTAGCCTCTTGTAATGCACTGAATAACAGCTATTAGACTGGGAGAGGGGAGGTCAGCAAAAAAAAACAACTATAATAGATAAAATGTGTGAATTCACCAATATGAAGAGAAAAGACCAATTAAAAAAAGAATCATACATATATGATGGTGAAGAAAAGATAAGTTGGCCATCCACTATGGATACAAGAGCTTCCTTCTCCATCAGTCTTGAGGAAAAAAAAGTGATTGTTTACCAGTTACAGTACTTAGCTCCCTTAGCACCTGTGGGTGGTTGTTATCTGCAAAGATGCTACACCAATGTTAATATGGAGAATTCTCATGTTCACTTTTTGGCAGGGATGGCAGCCATAATGTATTACTTCTACCCTATTAGCAGAGACTCTTCATGACACATGTTTTTATTACGTTTTATTGATTAGCGCTAAGCCAGTAGATCATTGCAGAAAAGGCCTGTATATATTCTTATCTGCACAATATCTGCCAATTACCAAACCAACAATGCTTCCATAAGACCTAATTAAATTCTGCTGTAAATCCTTGGACAAGTCAGGCTATAATTCACAGCCTCTGAGTCATTGATCTGATTACAATGTGAAGTTTTCATGCAAGAAGCTCGGCATATGGGCTGCAGATAGGACAGCTGGTTTACATAACCCTACAGTTATAGGCACAAAATGATCTTCTAAGGTTGTTAAAGGGCATCTCGGCATAGAGCAGCAATTAAATGAGGAGAACAGAAATTTGACCAACATTTGCATTATAGCAGAGCTAAAAGCCCAACTAAGTTTAAATGAGTTACATTTATTTTAAAGGCATTAAAACAAAATGTGTGCAAAGTATAAGGCCTCTTTCCATGAGGCTTTTATGTCCAGATTCTTGTGGCAAGAATCACAGGTGGCTCTGGACAGATTCGGCTACTCTTCCTGTACAAACAATACATTTCTGTCAACGGTCGCAGCTGTCCGCCTGTGTTCTGATGTCATTGCACATGGAGTGATTACCTGCGGTTAGAGAAAGATGAGCGATCAATCAAGTTGCTTGTGTCCAGGACCAATCGTCTTTTCTGTTATTCTAATGGCCAACGCAATGGGCCCACACTGCAGGCTGACAATGCTGCTGCTAATGGTGCAGCAGCGGCTTAAGGTGCCCATACACTGTGCGAGTTTTGACAGTGGGTGCCGCTGTCAGCACCCATTCGTCCGGCATCAGCTGATCGAAAGAGCCGGACAGAAAATCTCCGTACAAACAGAGCGGGCAGCCAATGAGCTGCCGGCTTTTGTTCGGGTATTCTGATAGTGGCCGGCTGTGTGTGTTGTAAAGTAGCCACTGCTCCAAGCTCGCTCTTGTGATTGGTATACTGAGCTTAGGGTAACGGGAGGACGCTAGTTTGTGTCCTCCCGTTACCCTAAGGAGAACTATGGGGAAAAACACTGCCCTTATAGTTCTCCTTTAATAGTTAGGGTACTTGAATGCATTTTTAAGGTTTAACTCCTGCGTTTAGTGTCACTTTAAGGGTATACCTTTGTTGTAAACCAGTGGTCTCAAAGTATGGCATGCTGCCAGCTCACAAGTCATGTACGGGGGGTGTATTATTTTATATGTGCATCTTGTGTTTTTCTGCAGCAGGAATCCCTAATCTGGTGTTTAAAAGCGGCAGATGTCACCTATTCAAGTTAATGATCATATGACAGCAGCTGCATGTAAATGCCTGCACACTGCATGTAATGGTAGGTGATATGATTGTATTTGTTTAAAAATCAATCACTCTCCCTGGACGCATCGATTGTGCATCCAGGGAGAGTGTTTTCTAACCGCATGTAATAATATCATATACTATTACATGTGGTGGGCAGGCGTTTACATGCAGCTGCTGTCACCTAATCATTAACTTGAATGGGTGACAGCGGCCGCTTGCAAACACCAGATTGGTGTATCCTGCTGCAGCAAAACACAAGTTTGTGACACAGAAATCCCTAATTTCTCCTAAACCTATAGATATGAATAGGGCCTTATTGTGTGTATATTGGTGTCTGTAGTACAATACCGGATATAGTTACATTTTATTTTAAGGTATGAAATTTGGCAATCGGCCCCCATGGGAGAAAAAAAATGTGTTGAGTGGCCCCCGTGTGAATTGAGTTTGAGACCCCTGTTGTGAACCATGCTCAGTTGAGTGTGTGTGTGGGGGGTAAAGGAATGATTTGCATGGCTCTGCTCACCGTCCTTTCAAAATGCATAAGCATGACCGGTGATGCTGTAATGAAAGCAGGTATCCAGTCATCTTTTCCATTTAGAATTTTATCTTACAGTTTTCCCCATTTCCCTGTTTGATATTTATAATGCTAATTATCTGAACAGGTATGTTTTGTTTTTAATCACAGGGTGAAAGTTTTCAAAGGGAAGAAAATTGGCGCAGAGTTTGACATCAAAATAGAACAAGTAAGTAATTAAAAGCAAATTCTGTTATCTCTTTATCTGTTTAATTGATCAGGACATTTCTGTCCATGATTTGCTATTGTTCTTGCTTTTTTTAGGCTCCTTTTTTAGGCTCAACATATTAAAAAAAGCAAGAATTGTTATAACAGGTATAAGAGTGACGAAAGACATAAGATGTAATGTCCTATATAGCAAACTGAAATATGACTAAGAAAAAACAACAATGTCCCACCGCTCATTTAAAGTATATAAAATGTTATATATCTTCCTTCGTTTTTATGTCTATATTTAGCCATGAAAAACAAGCCAAATGACCGCTGGCTCTAATAGGGGAATTCCCTTTACATATCAGCTCCTGTTAATGAGCATGTTTAAGGAATGCGGACGCAGGAGTATTAGTGTGGGCTGACACATTAGTAGGAAGCTAGATACTTCTACACTGCAGTTTAATGACTGTAATTTCCTCTGCTCTGCTGTTTATGTTAATATCACAGAAATCCTGTTCATACCCACCACTGAATTTTAAAACTGACATTCCTTAGAGTGAATGTCATGACAAGAACATATTTCTGTGGTGTAAGCCTGTATGTGGCTAGCCGTATTCAGTGCACTAGATCTCTGCTGTTCTTTGTAATGAAGTGGACATTATTGGGCTCATTTATGTGTGTGAAATCAGGTAACGCTTTTGTTGCAATACAGTAACCAATCCAATTATTTTTGGCATGTTGGAAGTGTTTGTTCAGACTTGGAAGATAAAGGGAATCTGCCATCCAGAAAAGACCATGCGGACATTCAGCAGTTCACTAAATAGATAATGGAACATGTTTGTGTAGTATCTGCATTAGAATGACACTAAACTCAGGAGTTAGATCTTAAAAATGTATTCAAGTAACCTAACTATTAACAAAAATGTATCTTATTTGTGTATCACTTGGCTGTAGATCCTCAAATCATTTGTGAATTCTTGTCCTTCCTTCTGGAGGGTGGCTACCTTTGTTCCCCATTGTCCCTGTGTGTGTTGTAAAGTAGCCACCACTCCAAGCTCACTCCTGTGATAGATTACAATCTCAGGTTTAGTTTACTAGTTTGTATTAATTTATAGTCTATCTTGTAGCGGTGGGTACTTTGCAACACACACAGGGATTATGGGGAAAAAAACTAACCACCCTCCAGAAGGAAGGACAGTGTCAATTCAGAGATGATCTTAGGAGCTACAGCTGAGTGATACACAAATAAGATACATTTTTGTTCATAGTTCAGGTACTTGAATGCATTTTTAAGTTTTAACTCCTGAGTTTAGTGTCACTTTTAATGTTAAATATAAATACTAAAATCA
Source organism: Nanorana parkeri (assembly GCF_000935625.1). NCBI lineage: Eukaryota > Metazoa > Chordata > Amphibia > Anura > Dicroglossidae > Nanorana > Nanorana parkeri. Next base: position 127,120 of record NW_017308578.1, on the reverse strand, counting down.
CTGTGTTCAGCTATGGTGAATATTTATCACCAGTGTAAAGGCCAGTGTCACCCAGTGCGGCCACTGGGCGTCACCCAGCGCATGACGTCATTATGCACGCACGTAATGATGTCATGTGCAACTTACTGCCTGCAGCCATCTTGGTGAAGGACGGCGGTTAAGAGAGGAGGGGATTTTCATCCAGCTGGATAAAGGTATGCTGCCAGGTCCCCTCCTCTTTCGTGCAGCTGTCAGGTTCTAGGTCCATGACCAAGTGCCTGAATTTTCAAAGGGGCGACAGTTATAGGTGTAGTGCTGAGGTTATTACTCTAGGTGGAAGTGTTGAGAGTGCTGGAGGCCTAGAGGTAACCAGGCCAGCTGAAGGAAGCTGGCTCATTAGGGCCTCCATAAGATATCCCAGGCTGCTAAGTGAGTGGTTCCACCTGGGTGACAGAGGAGGTCTCTGCAGGAGTCAGTAGGGCTCCACCCTGGAACCAGTCTGTGCGTCCGGCAGACTGGGGAGCAGTTCATCTGTATGGCGGCAATCCCCCTGTGTGGCAAGGCCTTTGAATACAGCCTGAAATTTTGGTTGAAGGAACCACCTGAAGTCGGTGAGACTGAAAAATGTTTGTTTGATGACAGAAAACGGTACTTTATGTTTGAAAACCCCTGCGAGGGAACACCTGTGTGGACTTTTCTTTTGAGTTAATAAAAGTGGGCAAAAAAGTCCTTTAAAAGGTGAAAAGCTAGTGGGTGTCCTTAATGCGCTTCTGTTTGGAGCTAATTCTCACAACATGTAGACAATATATAGCAGGTTTTGCATCCCTTTTAGTGGCGCTTCACAATAGCAATCCATTCACATAATAAAGTCTTAGTGTATAAAACACCTTCTGAGGCATTTATTAGCATCCGAAATGGAGATCACAAAGCAGTGGTGCTCAACTTACTTAATATAGGAGGCCTCAAGTGCAGCCCCTGATATCATCAAAGGGTCACACGTGATATTCAGTGAATGTAATGCTACAGAAGCTGTCAGGGTCTGCCATTATTGTTAATGGCAGCCCAAATGCGGCAAGGAAGATGCGCGGTTTGGCGCATAAAAATATGTGGTCAGAAATATGCATGAAGCATGCAGCGCAGACATCTGCATGAGCTTCTATGCTGCTTTTGTCACGCATAGGGCAGCTCATTGAAATGAATGGGCTGTCCTTTGCAGACAACCGACCAACGCACCATACACGCAAAAATGCTACCCACATTCAAGCACGTAGCAAGTGTAAATGGGGCCTTAAGAATATTTGGCTTAAATAGAAACACCTAAGTAAGGAATACACAGACTAGTGCCTGCAGGGGCTCAGAGAGCAGGAAAATAAGTGTCATAGGGCTGCGTGCGTTCCATGGGTCGCAGGTTGAGCGCCGTGGCCATAAAGTGCTAGATCTTTAAGTACAATGCTAGAACCTGAAGCATTGCTTGCAAAAACTGGTTCAGATATGGCCACTCTGTGCTAAGAGAAACACCTACTTAATTCCAGAAAATGATTATAGTACTTAAAGTGCAACTGAAGCCAACACGTTTTTTTCAGTCTTGGATAGAATGGACAGAGATTAGAATGGACAGAGATTAGAACACCTGCCGGGTTTTTATTGCTTTCTGTGTCCCTATTGGGGAGCTTCACCCCCTCTATTTGTCCTGGTGGCCATTATCAGTGAAAGTAAATCCCAAATTCTGGGTTGCCATCAGAACTGGAATAGATGGGGGATCCCTCGCTTACAAGGTATTTCCTCCCACTTCCTGTTGTGGCTTATGGACCGGAAGTGAAGAGAAATCTGACCATTGGGACACAGATGACAGCAAAAGCTGATTATAACCCTCCCTTACACTATTCAAAACAAACAAAATAGGAAGTTTTGGTTTACGTTCTGCCTAAACACAGGAGAGTTTCTTTTTTTAGTATGTTATTCAGCTAGGCAGTTCATATTGCCATCACAGGCAATATGAACTGCATATGAGACAGTAAATTAAACAATGGTATTTTTTATCTCGCTCAATTAGGGCTGAGATGAGTACAAAAATGTTTTTTTTCTCTTTAACTTGTGCAGTATATTTACTAAACAGCGATTTTACAAATCTTTTCTGTATAACATAACATCATTTCTATATTATACTGTAATTATCTTTCTTTATGTTTGGTTTGTAGGCTGAATTCTGTGATCTAAACCTGGTGGCACACTCCAATGGAACGTTCTCTGTGGATGTGGAAGTCATGAGAAATGGAGTGAAGGTGGTGAGGTGAGTCAGCTAATAGGACATGGCAACAGCTGCACAGATGGTACTATACTGTATACTGCAGTAGCATTTCTATATATTAAAAGGATTTCCACCTTCTATGCCCCCCCAATCAAGCAAAATCAGAACCTCTGTCCATAGAGGTGGATAGAAGCTGTCCTGCATTTGCTGGCATGCATGGCGGTGCCAGGGTCTACAGTGTAAAGCAAAAGATCAAATTAAATGCAAGCTCCAGCTGCCTATACTTGCTTTCCCTTTGCTCTTCACCTCTTCATTCAGGGCCCATTCCCACTTGCCTGTCTGCTAAAATGCAGCGATTTAGTGGACAGGCTGTTGCGTTGCTGCAGCTCTGGCATTGTGCATTGTATTGCACACTGCCAGAGCTGTCATGGTTAAAAAATTTTCCTGTGTTTTTTAACTTTGTGGAGTGCACAATGTGTACTGCTGTGCAGTGACCTCCACTGGCATTCCGTGCACTTCGATAAAATGCAGCATGTTCACATTTTATCACAGTGCACCACCCATCACACGCGAATTGTGGTGTTAATGGGACACATACAAAACCATTGCTTTCTATCTGTCCTTGTAGTTACCTGCATTGGTCCGGTATGGTACAACGCAGGTTGCCGCAGTATGTGTGAATGGGCCCTTACCCACAGGAGCAAGGAGAAGAAGCCCAGTGTAATCTCCATGTTGCTGTTTGGAGCTTACATAGAGCTAACTACTCTTGCCACCCCCCATGACCAGTGGTGTATTTTGGTTTTGTGCTGCCCTAGGCAAGACTAAACCCGAGCATCCCCCCCCATCCTTAATCTAAATTAGTCCCACCCCTTCCTGTTTAAGACATTTTGCATAACCTGTCAGTCGCAGTATACAGCGCGCACAGTGTATCTAGATTCTGACAGGTTGCGCTATCAACGTAGCGGGGCGCTCTAGTTCTACCTTTGCAATAGCCACCTTCTCCATTTCTGGCTTGATGGGCTACCTAGTTCTGCAGCTACAATACCCATTTTCTCCTGCCTTGCCCTGCCCTACTGTGCTAGTCTCTACTTCTGCAGCTGCAACACCGATCTTCTTCCTTAATATGCTCTGCCCTCTAATTCTCCAGTTAACCATCTTCTGCCTTGGCCGCTGGGCTCTATAGATTGCCCCGCTCTAGAGACATAACCCTGCATGGAGCTTATAGGCTGCACTTCCCCGGACTCACCACGACGGAGCTGCCGATGAGAACGATGACATCTGGATCTCAGCCCTGGGGTCCTATGGTAGCTCCTCCGCTGCCTGAAGTCAGAGATTTGGGTGCTTGTTTCCCAGTGAGGTCCGGCGCACGAACTGCCAGTGCATCCGGACAAAAGTCACACACACCAATACATTGCACAGCATGTTGACCAAGAAGAGGAAGGAGCTGCAGCCGACATATATGTTGGAGTAGGCGGCATAGGTGGACACGTTGGTCCCCCAGTCAAAGAAGCACCAGGTCCAGGAGTAGTGGCAGTAATTTATGAATAATTTATAATATAATTTATTTTTTTCCTCTTACCTAACTGGTTTGGGGGCAGCATTTTTTCATGCCCCCCTGGAAAGTGCCGCCCTAGGCAAATGCCTAGTTTGCCTTGCAGTAGATACACCTCCTGCCCATGACAGTGATCAGGTGTACAAATGGTCACCTGACGCAGTACGGTGGGAGAAGGACCGATAGGCATAGCAGGTAATATTGGAGGGCAGAGGGGAAGCAAGAGGAGTATATGTAGGGGTGCGGACAGTTGACTCTTTCATTAAATGTGGGTTCACCTCATACATGACTAGTCTCTCGTTAATCATCCACTAGCAGTTCAGAAACAGCCCGATTATCAGAATTACCCTTACAAACTACTTTATTTTCCCACACTGAACGAGGCCATAGTCAATGCTATACAAAATAACCCTGACAAACGCTCTCTTCCATGCATTCTACACATGCTTGGTTTCTGAACAACTAATCAGTTTATGTCCTTGGTGCTTTTCTCAGGTTACATGAACTAAAATGAAGTACCGATCAGCTCAAATCTCCCCATCAACATAATAGGATTCATAATTTGCTTTAATCCTGTTAATTGTTGAGGTGTTTAAATTGCAGCAGTCCCCTGAGATGATTGCCAGTTATTGCTGTGTTTATTGACGGCTGGTGATAAATAAGAAAGATTTTATGCCCTACTAGAAATAAATGATGTTGACGCCAAGGTGTACAAATCGCTGTGCCGGTATCAGTGAAAGCAAGGTTCCGATTGGCTGGTGTGGACTACACTTACACTTTTAGATGGTTATGTAGTTAATTGAGCTGAAAAATGGCTTGTGATCCATTATGTCTATCAATTTATTTTATTTAGCTTCTAGATAGTTACTGTATAAAGCAGCAAGTGATTTGCCCAGAAGCAATATATGCCCTTCATTTGTAGAACATGTTTGTTTTCATCCACCCACTTTCTTATTATTGCTGCTTGCACAGCATCTGAATCTCTCTTTTTTTTTTTTCCTCAATAGGAAAGCCAGTTTGCTCTAACATTTATAATATACACAGTGTTTGCCGTCATCCCATTGCTTTAAAGCATTTCTGTTTTCAAATAATGACTCATTGATTTCATCAGCAATTCCCATGTGTACTGTGCATTCAGTATCCTATGCATGACAACTTTAGTCTTAAAGCTAAACTCCAGACAAACACACATATACATAGAATACATGAAAACATAGAAAAAATAAAGATGTTTCAGCTGACAAAGGATTGGTGATGTTCACCCATTCCTGAGACGCATAAAGTCTTGCCAGACAGCACAGGCAGATCAGTGACCTGACTTTTCTCTACTCTAGTAAAACTATACAGCTTGTTTACTTTCCTCTTCCCTTTCCTCTTCCCCTTCCTCTTCCCTTTCCTCTTCCCTTTCCTCTTCCCTTTCCTCTTCCCTTTCCTCTTCCCTTTCCTCTTCCCTTTCCTCTTCCCTTTCCTCTTCCCTTTCCTCTTCTTCCCCTTCTCCTTCTTCCCCTTCTCCTTCTTCCCCTTCTCCTTCTTCCCCTTCTCCTTCTTCCCCCTCTCCTTCTCCCTTCCCCTTCTCCTTCTCCTTTCCCCTTCTCCTTCTCCTTTCCCCTTCTCCTTCTCCTTTCCCCTTCTCCTTCTCCTTTCCCCTTCTTCTCCTTTCCCCTTCTTCCCCTTCTTCCCCTTCTTCCTCTTCCCTTTCCTCTTCCCTTTCCTCTTCCCTTTCCTCTTCCCTTTCCTCTTCCCTTTCCTCTTCCCTTTCCCCTTCTCCTTTCCCCTTCTCCTTCCCCTTCCTTTTCCTTCCCCTTTTCTTTCCCCTGTTCCTTCTCCCAGTTGGTGTTCTCCCATTGCAAGGGAGTAGAAGAGGCTAAAGGTGCCCATACACCTTACGATTACCGCGCGATTATTTTCATACGATGATCGAACCGTCGTTCATTTTCATACAACTGCCCCATCATGCACAGACCATTGTGGGTTTCAATTAGCGTTCGTTAGCAATATCACCTGGCCGAATTTCGTCGATTGACAGAACGGATTTTCATTTGCGCATGAGCAGTGTTCTTGTTGCGATTATTTTCGTACGAAAATGCCACTAATCCATCGAACTTTTCAATAAACGTTTTCTAGCCTGCTGGAAAGACAAAAGTCGAACAGTTGTACAGTAATTGCGGTTGTGCACTTCCCATCAAGTGTGCGATTATCGTACGAAAACGCGATTCCATCCGAAAATCGTGCGATAATAGTAAGGTGTATGGGCACCTTAAGACCCCGTTCACACTGAGCGGTTTGTCGCGTGATTTCAGCTCCAAAATCGCGCATATTTCAGCACAATGTCGCTCAGTGTAGCTTTTCCAATGCATTTCAATGGAACTGTTCACACCTCACAGCTCAATGTCGCCTGTAGCTCGTCGCTCAAGTTTGTAGCTCGAACGTGACCTATTTTGCTGTGGATGTCGTGCGATTTGCCCAAAAAAGACTCAATGGTGTTGCTCAATGTCGCGCATTACCGGCGATATTGCACGACCTTGTCGCGCGTGCACAGCAATATAAAAGAAATGATGTCACATGAAGACCGCTTTTGATTGGTTACAGCCCAATGTAGCAGCGACGAAGTCCCTCCCAAAAGTCGCGCTATGCAGCGCGACAAAATGTGCAATGTAGATTAATGTCGCTCAACTCGAAAACGTGCAGACATTTTTCATGATGCTCAGTGTGAATGGGGTCAAACACCTAGATAGCTTGACGTACTTAATTTGCACAGTTGAGTTTTATTGCACACATTGCATTGCTAAAATGCAACTTCCCCATGATAAAATAGTGCCTATTTCCATCTCTGCGCTGCAACACAGTGCGTTTTATAAAATACGACACGTCTGGGTTTTTTTTTTTTAGTGCATTGAGGCCCAAAGAAGTCAATGACAATGCATTAAAATGCATGTTACATGCGCTTGGATATGTTGGCAGCAGATATTAACAAGCCTTACTGAATGAGTGTTAATTCTATCCGCTTCAAATCCTAAAGTCAAAAATGCATTGGAAATGCACACAAACATGTCGCATTTCAATGCGCAAAAGAAACACGATGCATGAAAACGCACTTGCCCAATACTAAAAAAATGCACGTCTGTGCACACGCATAAATCTAAACGGGCAATAAATGATATTTTTAGCGAAGATGTAACTGCATTAACGCCTGCCTGGAATTCAGCTTTACATCCTCATGCTATAGACGCAGCAAGTATGTAATGCTGTAGATGCAGCAAGGTGTAATTACTCCCGTGAACTGTGTGGGGGCGAGTTTATTGCCGCTCACGTTTATATACATACGCCCCTTTTGTACTTTTGCAATATGCACATTTCTAAGCCTAGCCTTTATCTTTTCCATTCACCATAAAAAGAGCGGTATCTTCACTTTGCACATGCGTAATATAACAACGTATTAGGGGTACAGAGTGCACATGCATTTAGTGGAACATTTTAAGACTTGACAGATTGTAGCTGCCTAAGAGATATTCATGTTCTAGGACAGATCACAGTCAAGCAAGTCCCTTGAAATAAACACAACTGTCTGTTTCCAGCCTGAACCCAGCATGCACTATTACAGTCCAGGTTTAGCTAACAAGAGTCCTATATACATATCATTATCATAATATTCACGCGGTTAAAAGGCATTCGGATGATTGAATGCCAATGTAATTTGGCTCTGCGTGTCACTGAATTATGTTGAATGCTTTAATAATTGCTCCTATGTATGTCAGTGTTTCTGCTTTATTGTTTTGGTGGCTCACTGTGCCTCCCTGTGGAGAACTTATAGTACTACAATAATGTAACTGCTCATTTACACCGCTGTGGTGGGGGCAGGGATTGGAATATGTTTAATGAGCAAACTGCTCTAATAAGTAATAATATGTGTGTGCCTGGACTGTATGACCCTTAGCTTGCCAGCATTTCAAAACAAACTCAGCCTCGTTTAGGTCTTGGGTTGACTTTAAAAGTCAAATAGATTCAAACCTGCCATGCAAAATGGCTGGTAAAATGAAAAAAAAAAATCTATTAAATTGGTTTGTGGGTTTATACAGATTTGTTTTGTTGCAACATCCAGATAAAGAAGTCCGCAAAACTTTCAATGCAGCAATACTAAATTGCTGGGATCAGTGTTATATATAGAATTAGAAGATTTAGGGCTTTTCTTATCTGGGGATAACTAAGATTCTTATCCTAGGGGAAGACAGAGGCCTCCCTGTTGTGACAACCAAAGAATCTGTATTTTACCTCAATTTTACTCATACCTGGTGACATTGGTTACCAAATACAACAGGTGAATCTTCCCAGCAGGGACACAAACAGCAATAAAAACGTAGTGATTAGGAACATGCTCACCCATTACTATCATGGTTCACCCTTCCCTGCAAATGCTTGCAGTCTTGTATCCCAGAGATAAAGATTAGAACAGTAGATTAAGAGGGTAAAGTGCTTCAATGACATCCACCCTTCAACAGATCCATTCATAACACTTTTATGTGCCTGAACCCAAGGTGGCTTGCAATTCTGTTGTTTTTTTATGGTGCTTATTAGCTTTTGTTTTGTAGTTGTAAAGACTTAAAGGAGAACTATGAGATTAGTGATTTCCACTCACCTCATAGTTCTAGCCGACCTGTGACAATGAGACTGTCACAGGTCGGCTCAGTAGATCGGGAGGTGAGCGAACACATACCAGGTTCGCTCACCTCTCGATCCTGTCACGGCTCTCTGCCGTGACAGGGGGAGGGCTGGATTCCCCTCTCCCCGCTCCAATCTGCCAGCGCTGACTGGCGGAACGGACGGGGGAGGGGGCGGGTACAGCTGGCTCTGCCTCTAGATAGGCAGAGCCAGCTGTCACTCACGCAGCTGGGCGGATCCCGTCATCTACGTCGGGATCCGCTCCGGCTGGGGCGTCTCAGTATACCGCGAGCTGTAGCTCATGGTATACTGAGCTTAGGGTAACGGGAGGACGCTAGTTTGTGTCCTCCCGTTACCCTAAGGAGAACTATGGGGGAAAACACTGACCCCATAGTTCTCCTTTAATAGGGTTTTAACCCCTCCAACTCTATCTAAAACTAAACAAAAGGTTTGGGATTCTGATAACACTTTAAGGTGATTGCAAGAGGTATTCAACTGGACCAGACCCATCCTGCAAACATTTGTATAAATACATGGACCAGGATAAGTAGAAGGAGTCGACTGTTGGAACGCTAAAGGACATCTAACGCACCTAAAGATCCAGCTATTTTCGATGTGAGATACCATGTAGTGTATTGGAACCCTGTCATTATTTCTTTTAGTCTTTCTGGTGTGTATTCAGACAATAAGAAAGAGGACCAGGTGGCAAAGAACTTGGCCGTAAGGGGTTGGTTTAGCTGGGCGCTAGCGAGAGGAATTTCTGTAGGAGGTCCTTCAGCAATTTCAATGATGGGGGAGCTGGTATCAACCAGTTTGTGAGGATTGCTTTTTTTGCGGCAAGCTGACAAAGGTGTTTTCCTCTCCAAATACATTTAGAAAAGGCAGTATGTAGAGAGCGAATATCCTTATGTTTAAGCAGGACGGGGATAGTTTGCATAGGATAAAGCAATCGTGCGAAGCTGATCATCCTAATCAAGTGGCACCTACCCAGGACCGACAGGGGGAGGTCACGCCAGGAATGAAGTTCCTGAGTGATGTTGTTGAACAGCGGGCGATAATTCAGATGATAAAGCTCTGTGGCGTTATAGGAGACGTGGATACCTAGATAGGTTATGAAGTGTTTTTGGATCTTGACCGAAAAATTTGGAGGCCATGAGGAGGTATCCAGGGCTGCATGAGGGGATGTTAGGAAGAGTTCGCTCTTGCTAAAATTGATTTTTAAGCCTGAAAAGGATCCAAAGTGATCAATGTGTGCAAGTACCTTGGGCACCTGGGAGGAAGGGTCGGATAGTAAGAGGACGATATCGTCCGCAAATAAGGCCAGTTTCAAATCATGCGAGCCGGTCCGGAACCCAGTGAAAAGCGGAGATGTGGCTAGTGACCTGGAGAGGGGTTCAAGAGCTAGATTAAACAGCAAGGGGGATAGTGGGCAGCCCTGTCTCGTGCCTTTATGTAAAGAAAAGGGTTGGGACATAGCGGCTGACGTAAGGATACGAGCTCTGGGGGATGAGTACATTGTGGATATAAAGTTCAGGAAAGCCCGAGCAAATCCCATACGTTTCATCACCATGGAGAGCCATCGCCAGTTGACATTATCGAAGGCCTTCTCCGCATCCAGCGTCAATACCGCCAATGGATGCGAGGAAGGCTCCGACATGCGATGCCCCTCCAGGGCCAAAATTAGTTTTTGCACGTTGGCCACCGCTGATCTGCCAGTAACAAAGCCCACCTGGTCAGGAGAGATAAGCTTCGGTAGCACGACCGCCAGTCTATTAGCCAGTACTTTGGAGAGCATTTTGGCATCTAGATTAAGAAGGGATATCGGGCGATAGGAGCCTGCTTGAAGCGGGTCCTTGCCTTTCTTTGGTATGAGACGTATGTACGCATCTTGGAAGGTGTCTGGGTAAGTTTGTTCGGTTAGGATATGTTGATATAGTGTGCCCAACGTGGGGGCTATGTCCTCAGAAAGGAGATGATAGAATTTGGCTGAGAAGCCGTCGGGGCCAGGAGCCTTGGAGCAAGGTGAGCACTTAATGACTTCCATGATTTCGTTGGAAGATATAGGTTCATTTAGGCTTGCTAGATCGTCGGGGGAGAGCGTCGGAAGGGGTACTGAGTCCAGGAAGGAGTTACCCGCCTCCATGTTACACTCACCCTGAGTATATAAGTTACTGTAAAAGTTACTAAAAATTTTACAGATTGAGGATGAATCAGAGTGTGTAATTCCACGATCATCAAGGAGTTGTGTTATGTGGGAGGGAGGGCAACATCCACAAGCCAAATTGGCCAGGAGTTTTCCTGCTTTGTTGCCAAATTTAAAAAGCTCTAAATCTTTTGGGGATCTAAGGATGAGGTCGTGTTGGTGTAACCAATGGTCACAAGATCGCTTGGCTTCCAGCCAGGCTAACCTGTTGGTGGGGGAGGGGGACAATTTATAGGCTAAGTAGGTTTGTCTGGCCGCCGTGCTAGCCTCCGCATACCTCTTCCTGAGTTCACGCTTTTTAGAGGATGCGTACGCTAAAATTCTACCCCTCAGTACTGCCTTGGCAGTTTCCCAAAATAGGACACAGTTAGATACATGAGCAGCATTATCGGACGCATACTCATTCCACCACCTAGAGAGCTCCATTTTAAAAATGTCGTCACGAGACGGATAAGTAGGAAATCTCCAAGTGGTGGGATGGCCAGGCGTGCCAAAGTTTTTTATAGTCGCCATAACCGGAGCATGATCAGATATGACGAGATCCTCAATCTGGACCAAGTCCAACCTGGATAGCAGAGAGGGGGATGAAAAAAACAAGTCAATGCGGGAGAGAGAGTTATGAGCGTGGGAAAAATGGGTGTTTTCTCTGTCTACTGGGTGTAGGTATCGCCAGAGGTCCGTGAGGCCAGATGCTGTGATCCAGGTGGCCAGATGAGTATCTTGTGGGTTGCGTTATTTGGGGGGAGGTCCCAGTTCCCAGGAGCGATCTTCCAGAGTGGAAGGGGTAGCGTTAAAGTCACCTCCCAGCAATAGAAATTAGTCCGGTTGCCGTGCAGAAAGATGTGAAAGAAGCGTGGCTAAGAAAGGCTGATTATCCGAGTTCGGGGCATATATGTTCCATAAGTCCAGCGAGTGGGGGCCCAGCCTAAGGGATAAATTGGACCATCTCCCAGTGTTTTGATCGAAGTGATGGTGGGAAATTGTATGGGTCAAGGATTTGTAGATGAGGGTAATTACGCCCGCCGAGCGGCCAGCAGCAGGTGCTCCCAAGACCGTACCAACCCAGGATTGTCTCATGCGGGGAATGTCTTCGGCCTTAAGGTGCGTTTCCTGGAGGAGTGCAATGTCCACTTTCAGTTTCTTGAGATGTCGTAGGACCTGTCTCCTCTTGTTGGTTGATCTCAGTCCCTTAACGTTCCACGCAACGATTTTCAGGGGGGTCCCATTAAGCCAAGTGAGATAGGTGTTATAAGGATAGCGTATAACAAAGCGGTACTAAATATTCACCGTCGGGTGTCCTAGTTCTCCCACAGTGCACTTGCGGTCCCAATGTTGTCGTGCATGTCACTGGCCGGGGATCGGACCCAGGAAGTGGAGTGTATAGATGGTTGCTGAGTAGAGCTGTTGTAACTGCGTCCAAAGCGTCAGTACCATGGATTGATTGAAGGCAACTCTGGTGATAAACAAAACTCAAACATAGGATAATCCAAAAAAAAACAGGCATAAATGAGTTCCCTTGTATGGACATCCTTTTTTCCCGAATGCGGGCAACAGTAAGTAACTTTATATGGAACCAAGATAGGTGTCCACAATGCAAAGTTCCACGTGGCAGAGGATACTCTACAGGAGCGATCCCTCCATCCCGCCACCTGAAATGGCTGTAGGTATAGCGGCCTGAGGGTGACCCAAGGTGGTCAATAACATGTATAGAGACATAAGGGCAACTTGTAAACAGCGGCAGTGGCCTCTCTTATAGAAGTGAGCAGAGAAAAAAACAAACAAAATCAGCCCGTGTAACTTTAAAGGGCAACTCCGGCCCGAGTTATGTCAAGTCTGTTTCAGGCCTTTTTCTTCCTGGGCGGACTTTTGCTCGGGGAAGCAGAGAGATGACATTCTCGAGACTCAAGAAATCTTTGCGCTTGGGAAGCTGAGGTGAATCGCCACTCCTTCCCATCTTCCGTGGAGAAGCGAAGTGTCGCTGGGTATTGCAGGGCGAATTTGGTGCGTTTGCGTACCAGGGTCTGACAAACCTCATGGAATGTTTTCCGCAGCTTTGTGGTCTCCGCAGAGTAGTCAGCGAACATAAGCAGTTTAAGACCGTTAACTACAAGGTGGTGCTGCGTGCGGTATAAGTTGAAGATGGTTTGCTTATCATGGTAGTCCAGGTATCGAACTATCACTGGCCACGCTTTGTTGTCATCCCTAGGCGGACCCAGGCGGTGCGCTCTTTTCACCCTACAGGTGTCGGAGTGGCCCAACGCTTTTGGTACGGCTGAGGAGCAGAATGCCCGGAGGTCCCCTGGTTTAACCGACTCTGGGATACCTATAACTCTCAGGTTATTGCGTCTAGAGCGGTTTTCTAAGTCATCGATTTTTTCCAGGAGCGTGTGCATCTGTTTGGATACAGTGTTATGGGAGCAGTGAGCCTCCGCCGCATCTTCCTCTAGATCACATACCCTCAGTTCCATGGCCTGCAATCTCTGTGTCTGTGTCTCTAGGGCTGCAGTAATCTTTCCCATATGAGCCTGTAGGGAGTCCGTTATAATAGCTGAGATGTCAGCTTTAAGGTGCTGTGAGACAGCAGAAGCCAGTAGCTTGTAGTCAAGAGGGGAGGCTGTGTGGGAGCCAGGCTGTGACAGTGACTCACCCTCTGTGACTTCACATGCGGTTCCCTGCTGCATTGCCCCGGGCGCCATATTGGTGGAGGCACTCTTGTCTGCCTACGAGTCTTTGAGCTCCCTACACGCTCTCTGCGGGCGTTCTACAAACTTGTCCATGACGGACAGGGGATCCGGTGCCCGACGGGCCGTTTATGCGGGCTTGGGAAGGACGAGTGAGGTGAGGCCGGTGATGTCAGGTACGATGACGGGACGGAGGTCCGAGAAGCGCCGCTACAGCATCGGGCGCCGGAACCGGAAGTCCCCCTCAGATTTTTTAACATAAACCAATACTGTAATGTGTGCCTTACTGTAATCCATGGTTGTTTCCCTTCTCTTTGCTGCTCTTCCTTTTAAATCTGTATCTGTTCTCATGCTGGGGAGAACTTCTGTTTTGCAGCAGACTGCCTTGTCTCAGGAATGGATACATGGTGTCTGTGTATACGTTTGTATAGGCTTGTAACCTGAACCAGCACTACAGGAAGAGGCCCTGAGCTGAAAAGGGAAGTTCTCCCCCAGCATGAGAAGACATGAGGATTTAAAAGGAAGAGCAGCAAAGAGAAGGGTTACAACCATGGATTACAGTAAGGCACACATTACTGTATTGGTTTATGTTAAAGAATCTGAGGGTTTAATGTCACTTTAATCTTTAAAAATGTATTCAAGTACCATAACTAGTAACAAGAATGTATCTTATTTGTGTATCACTCAGCTGTAGATCCTCAAATTGTTTCTGAATTGGTGCTGACACTGTCCTTCCTTCTGGAGGGGGGCTACTTTTGTTCCCCATGGTCCCTGTGTGTGTTGTAAAAGTAGTCACCACTTCAAGCTCACTCCTGTGATAAACTATAACTTCAAAACTTTTTGGAAACTCAACGTGAGTTTGTAGTCCATCACAGGAGCGAGCTAGGAGCAGTTTTCCCTTTTAAAATCCATGCATCTACAAAAACATACCTGTTGATCAGCCAGAAATGCACTAACCTTTTTCATTTCCTGCTGTGAGCTGACAACAAACAGCATTTTTGTGGACTGAGTGGTGTCAGCCCTGCCCAGTTTTCTTTTGGTAAACTACTCAATACAACCCACTGTCTTTGTCTTCATAGTATAGGCACTAATTGTTGTGTAGAACCAAAATAAAAACAGGAAGGACTAAACAGACAGAGATAACACAGGAAGTGTGCAGTTGTAGATCCTCAAATCATCTCTGAATTGGTGCCTACACTGTCCCTTCTGGAGGGTGGCTAGTTTTGTTCCCCATGGGCTCTGTATGTGTTAAAAAGTAGTCGCCACTCCAAGATCACTCCGGTTAAAGACTATAATCTCAATACAAATTAGTAAACTAAACGTGAGATTGTAGTCCAACACAGGAGCGATCTTGGAGCGGCGGCTACTTTACAACACACACAGGGACCATGGGGAACAAAATATGCCACCCTCCAGAAGGAAGGACAGTGTCAGCACCAATTCAGAGATGATTTGAGGATCTACAGCAAATAAGATACATTTTATGTTAATAGATGAGGTACTTGAATGCATTTTTAAGATTTAACTCCTGAGTTTAGTGTCACTTTAAAAATGAAATATTGGGACAGGGCCTACCTGCTTATTTCCTCTGTTTTTTTTATTTGGACATTGCTGATCATGTTTTAGGTGATCTGGGAACTCCTGCTAAATCAAAATAGTTATTCCCAAACATCCCCTGTAGGCGTAAGGCTTGTATCTCTTACACACAAAGACTGACTGCATAGAATTAAACAGTTCTTAGATTAAGATACATTGAGTACATGCTCTGACAGTTGCAGTGTTTGCTGGATGGAATAATAATAGCTCATTGATATGTTTTGCTCTTGGGTTTGAATTGCTCTTTAAAAAGGAACACTGTGAATTCTGCTTGCAATGTAATTAATATCACTGTGCCAAATGTACAGAATTGTTCTACAGTAGGGACTAACCTGATGTCCACCCTCATAGATCACTGAAACCAGACTTTGTCCTGATTCGTCAACATGCCTTCAGCATGGCACGCAATGGAGATTTCCGCAGCATGGTGATTGGACTACAGTATGCAGGAGTGCCCAGCATCAATTCTCTACATTCCGTGTACAACTTCTGCGACAAGCCATGGGTGGTAAGTGTTGACATCAGATAACCATAGAAATGTAATGTATCTATGGGCAACCAGATCTAACGTCTCAGTTTTTCATTGTTGCCAGAAAGGTGATAACACAGACATCTTATATGTTTTGTGGTTTCCGGTGGTGGGGGCAGCCATATTTGTTCATTGCATATGCAGGCTGTGATTCCTGCCTAGTAGTGCTGCACAGCAACAGTGCTTCTCTACTCCACTGTATTAATGCAAGTATGTGGCAGCCAGGAGGAGGAATCCACAAGGTACCAAAAGTCACATCAACAAATACTTTAAAATACACCTTACAATAATAACTTAAAACAAAAAGAATGTATATTTTCACCGTTTGGTTCCAGCTACAAACAAGTTCCATCACCTTGCTAGTATTTGTGCAGCCCTGATGGAATGGTTTTTTAAAGGCTAAGTTTATGTTTCTGACCATGTTTCGTGTTACACCCATATTTAGGGTGTAATATGGACCATCGTCACATTGCAACCTTCCTGCCCTCCACTTACCTGAATCACAGGATTTTTCTCCCTGCAGGCTGCTGTTTGAATGCAGTGTGGCTGTTTCCAACAAAGCTGCTTCATCAATTCTCAGATCCTTTGACAGGATCTGTCAATAGAGAAACTGACTTCATTGCACTTGTCCACTGACACTTCCTCCTGTCCATGCTACTAAATGTCACTACCTTGGCACGGTCGTGGACGGGGGAAGAGTCTGCAGGAGCCAGAGCATTGCACCCGCAATCCACTGCTTCACTGCCTTCTATGCAAACAAAATAATAAATGCACATTTTTTTTCTTTTATGAAGTGTGCTTTGCATTTATTTTATTTTTTTTTAATGATGGAATTTCCCTTAAATACAATATATGTTTTGATTTCCTGTTGAAGAGTATTACTTTTAAATTTATGTGACAGGTGCTCTTTATAGCTTAAACTTCTCACCCTATTTTTTTTTTTTTGGTTCCATTTTCAGTTCTCCCAACTAGTACGTCTGCACAAGAAGTTGGGTCCAGAGGAATTCCCTCTAATAGAGCAAACGTTTTACCCCAACCACAAAGAAATGGTGAGTCACAGATGATGGAAATTGGTCAAAAGCCTAACGCAATGTTTGACTTTACCTAGGGGAGTTATTTCCAGTTTGTACCTGTTCATTTGAGGGTCTTGTCCTGTTTTGACCCCAGACTACAGCCTCATACATAGCACGCTATCAGGTTTGGTCTGCCCCCCTTCCAGAAGGATGTTACGTGTCATGGAACAAATTTAGAAACCTTGCACGGAAAACGCTTAATCTGAAACAGATGGCTATCTATAGAATCCCTTATTTAGGCACAATCTCACTTTCTTTCTGATTCACTGAGATTTCGTATTTATTTTTCACTGCACACGGTTTCATTCATATCCATATGCCTATATATGTCTATATATGCCTATATATGCCTGATATATATATATATATATAGTGCAATATAAATGGGTAAGCCGTATTAGTCCAGTAAACAAGATGTCAAAAAAGACAAAAACGCAGTATTGCAGTGTGCAATGATACCTTTCTTATTGGACTAACAAAATATATAAAAGACAAGCTTTCGAGAATGAACCTCTCTTCTTCATAGAGTCATCAGACATCACTTTGAAGACTGATATCCTATTCTTTCATGAACAAGATTACATCCCCTATTATGAAAATTGTATGTTCCCAAAACAAAAAGGAGAGGTGTTCAAAGGGATTAACATTAAGCAGAGTTAAAGTTTATGTAAAGTTCAAAAAGCTGAAGTCCAAGAAAATAATTTTTTGCAAAGTTTTCCTCGAGATCCTGTAAGTAACAGCATCAGCAGCAGGGAGAGCACTTCCTGTTGCAGGCTATCAACATTAAGCTACTGCTTTGCAATTAGCATCAGCGTTGTCAGCCTGCTGTGTGTGCTTCTATAGTTGGCCATTGGATTGCCTATCTGACATACCTAATAGGCAGCCCAACCACAAACTGAAGGAGCGTTTGCGTCAGGTTGACAACGATGCCGCTAATTACGAGAATGCTTTGCATTGTCGGCCTGCAACAGGAAGAGCTGCTACTGGCAGTCTCTCCAGGTTAACCACTTGCTGCAATTTCTTACATTTGCACACACATGATAAAAACAGATTTTTTTTGGCTAGAAAACAGCTTCAAACTCCCAAACAATTATATATTTTCTGAAAGCAGGGGCCCTGTAGAATAAAAAGATGCTAGTTGCAATTTTTTATGTCGCACAGTATTTGCGCAAATGTTTATCAAACAAGTATTATTAAGATAAAATACACTAAAATGAATTGTAATGCACAGAAACAGAATATAATGCCCATTTTTTTTGTAGAATATAAAAGATGGGGTCAAGCTGGGTAAATAGATACCAAACATGTCAAGCCTTAAAATTGCCTGCGTCCGTGAAACCACAAACAACTCAGTGATTGATGGGCCTAGAATTATTGTTCTCACTCCAACGCTCGCGACGATATATAACATGTGTGGCGCAATTTTTGTTTTTGCACGTAGGCGCATCCGACACCTGTTTGCGTCGTATGGCGTGCACGCGGGGGGACTTTAAAAAATATTTTATTGCATTTTTTTATTTTCTTTTATGTTACTTTAATTTTTACAATTGTGTTTTTTTGTTTTTTTTTTACACATCTTTATTGATATCGCATAGGGGGCTAACAAGCCCCCTATGTAATATCAAATTAATTGTGACATGTCCTCTTTCAGACACCTAATGTCACCTGGGGACCCCAAAGAAGCTGATGAAGTAGAGATCTGCTTCATCAGCTTCTTCTGGCTCTAGGAGCCAGAGAATGGGCACTGTGACACCGGAAGTGATGTAATGCACATCACTTCCGGGTCCAGTGATCGAAGGAGAGATCAGCGGCTGGAAGCCGCTGGTCTCTCCTCCGGTCTATTGGGAGACCCTCCACGCCGGTCCCGGGCTCATACGAGGGACATATGAGCCCGGATTGCTTGTATTTAAACAGTAATCGCTTGCTGTTTAAAACGGTACCAAGAACATTGCTGCAACATTGTTATAACGCTGCAATCTTGCTATAACCACCTCCAGCAGGGACGTACAGTTACGTGAACCCGCGGGTATTGGTTAAAAGCTTTGCAAGAGATTCACAAAAAGATCCAATGTATTTACTGATACATTATGCTAAATAACGCAAGGAGGCTATCAGTGGTGCGCAGAAATTATATAAGTTCGCGCTTGTGGATATACAATATTCCTTACTGAAAGTGCTACCAGCTGATGTGCTTCAGTGTATGTGTACACTCATAGATAGATATATATAGTGCACTGCGCTATTCAATAACTTCAAAATAAAATAAACTATATAAAAATCAACTTGTGGAAGAAATATTATAACTCTGTAAAAGTGATCTCTCACTTAGTGAATATCCCAGTGATAAATGTGACATTATAAATGCAATAGTTTCCACAGCCAAGTGTGGAATCTCTATAAACCAGTGACAGTATTCCATATGCATTCCATAAACACAAGCAAGATAGTGTCCATCTATATAGTAAACGTAATCAGCAGTGATAGTCCTTCTGTGACTACAAGCACTCCACAAACGACCACAAGTTCAAGCAATCAGTGCTCTGTGTGCACGTTAAGGTGCCCATACACTGCACAATTCTCGTACGAGAATCGCAGGAAATCCGCGATCGTACCAGAATCCTGCAGTGTATGGAAGGCGTGCGACCGTTCTAATGTACATGATCGAGAGATCACTGCCGAACGGGCCGGTGTGCGCACACGCACACTGCCCGTTCAGCATTGCAGTCATCGGAAGCCCGCCCCTCAGGGGGGGCGGGCTTGCGATGATCGCAAGTACGATCTGCCTGTCCAAGATGGGCAGATCGTACGTTTTTTTAAGTACTTTACAAGGGTTGTAGAGTGTATGGGCACCTTAATTCTCCTACTATGGGCTCAAGAAAAACTCACCAGATTCTTATGAGACTCTGAAACAGAGAGTTGAAAAACACTGAGTTCCCAATATCCTCATCAATCCAGCATGTGCAATCCACTTTAATCAAGTCTCCTTCACTTCTTCTAAAGGTGCCCATACACCTGCCGACTTCCTTCTTCTAAAGGTGCCCATACATTATTACGATAATCGGGGGAAATCCTGCGATTGTACGATAATCGGCAGGTGTATGGAAGGTGTGCGACCGTTTCTACTGTACGGTCGCACCTCTTTTGTTTTACTAGCATGTTTGAAAACCCGCAGAGAATCGTACGATAATCGGCGGGTTTGTGGCCTGCTCATAAGACAAATGCCGCACGGGCCGGTTTGCGCAAGCGCACACTGCCCATGTTCAGCATTGCAGTCATCGAAAGCCGGGGTGGGCTTTAGCATTGCAGTCATCGAAAGCCGGGGTGGGCTTGCGATGATCGCAAGTACGATCTGCCTGTCCAAGATGGGCAGGTCGTATGTTTTTTTTAACTACCTTACAACCATTGCAAGACGAAAGTCTTGCGATGGTTGCAAGGTGTATGGCCAACTTTAATCCCCTTAAGGTCAAAGGCCTTTTTTTCATTTTTTGTTTACATGTTATAATCCACATTTTAGGCCTGAAAATCATTTAAAACCCCCCAAACATGATATATTTTCTGAAAGCCAAGACCCTATAGAATAAAATGGTGGCAGTTGCAAATTTGTATGTTGTACAACACAACATATTATCAAACCCAAAGATTTAGAGAAAAATGCACTTTTAGATATAGTGCCCCAAAACACTATATAAAAACATTTTTTTTTGTAAAAGATAAACAATGAGGTTACAACGAGTGACTAGATACCCAACATGCACAGGCTAAAAGTCATCAGTTTAGAGATACGCGTAAATATTGGCCCTAGAATTATTGCTCTCATTCTGGCGTGTGCAGCGATGCCCAACATGTGAAGCGCAATCGTCGTTTTCGTCGGCGCACCCGACGCGTGTGGTCGCTGGGGTGGAAGATAGCGCTGAATACAGAAAAATGGCCTGGCCAGGAAGGGGGTCTAAACACCTGGTCTTGAAGTGGTTAAAAAATGTTTTTATTATTTTTACATTTAATGTATTTAATATTATTTTTAAAACCTGTTTTTTTTTTTAAACTTTACTTTAATTGCTGTCACATGTGGTAGCATATTGGTGGTGACAGGACCTCTTTAAGGTGATACTGGGGGTCCAAAAGACCCCTAGTGTCACTTTTACACTCTTAATAAGCTATTGAAGTGAATGATCTCAAGGCAATTGGGACCACAGTCACCAAGCAAACCATTGGTAACACAATACACCGCCATGGATTGAGATCCTGCAGCGGCCACAAGGTCCCCCTCCTCAAGAAGGCACATGTATAGGCCCATCTGAAGTTTGCCAATGAACATCTAAATGCTTCAGAGAATGATTGGGAGAACGTGCTGCGGTCAGATGAGACCAAATTTGAGCTTTTTGGCATTAACTCGACTCGCTGTGTTTGGAGGAAGAAAAATGCTGACTATGACCCATCCCTACAGTCAAGCACGGAAGTGGAAACATTATGCTTTGGGGCTGTTTCTCTGCTAAAGGTACAGACCAACTTTGCCGCATTGAGGGGCCAATGGACAGGGCTATGTATTGTAAAATCTTGGGTGAGAACCTCCTTCCCTCAGCCAGAACACTGAAGATGGGTCGTGGATGGGTCTTTCAGCATGATAATGACCCAAAACATACCGCCAAGGCAATAAAGCAGTGGCTCAAGAAGAAGCACATTAAGCTCATGGAGTGGCCTTGCCAGTCTCCAGACCTTAATCCTATAGAAAATGTATGGAGGGAGCTGAAACTTTGAGTTGCCAAGCGACAGCCAAGAAACCTTAAGGATTTAGAGAAGATCTGTACAGAAGAGTGGACCAAAATCCCTCCTGACATGTGTGCAAACCTGGTAACCAACTACAAGAAACGTATTACCTCTGTGCTTGCCAACAAGAGTTTCTCCACCAAGTACTAAGTCATGTTTTGCTTGGGAATCAAATACTTATTTTACTCACTGAACTGCAACTCAATTTATAACATTTGTATCGTGTGTTTTTCCTGGATTTTTGGTTGATATTCTGTCTCTATCATTTAAAGTACACCTATGATAACAATTATAGACCTTTCATTTCTTTGTAAGTGGGCAAACTTACAAAACCTGCAGGGGATCAAATAATTATTTGCCACGCTGTATAGCTCCTTCCATCTCTCCACATGCAAATGTAGAATACACAAAAAGTTTATGCTGCAACCTGCCCAATCTCACACTTTGATTTTTTTTGGAAACCCAACATATATAAGAGCCAGTAAGGAGATTTACACCAGCTTTCTAGTTGAAGATATATATTTGCATAGAAGAATGCAACCGATTTTGGGGCTCCTAGCGTGCTCTGAAAGAAACCTGAACAGTGCTTGCTGAATGACTGCAAGCATCGTTCGGCTGAAGATTTTCCAAACGGCTCTTTAAATCTTCTGAGGGATGCCTAGCAGAAGGGTGGTGACAGGGGCACCCACTGTGTGAATTTCTGCTGAATCATCAAGAATTTGCCAAATTTCGTAGAGTGTATGGCCAGCTTTAGAGTTTCAGGCCTATTCAGCAAAGCCACAAACATGAATCAGCTGCCCTCAAATCTCTGCTGTAATTACCAAATCTGAAAGGTGTTCCTGTATAAAGCACACTGTCTCTTCTGTCATGCCATCATTAGAGATATGTTCAGAGATCTGTTAGCTTCATAAATTTGTGGCATCCCATACACAGGTTCAGTCATCTCCATAGAAGGTTAAAATGTTATATTTCTGTAGTGTTCTGCCCAAGTATGAGGACAATAAAATGTATTTAAAGACCAAATTGACTTTTTCAGTTTTGCATAGAGTAGGGAACAACTGAGTTGGCCATACCCTATTAGATTTTTGCCTTCAGCCTGCGGGCTGAACTAAAAAAAAAAATCTCTAACAGATCCCCCCCCATCCGCGCTAAACAGTGTGAATGGCCGAATTTCCCACTGCAGCTATTGCATTTTTACAGGTGGCACCCGTCGCTGTCAGGAGACATGAACAGTGATTGTGGCTGCAGTCACTGTTTGGCTGAGAGTTTTCAGACGAGCTCCTTCAACAAAATTCAATTTAAAAAAAACTACTTTTGTTGAACACTGGAGTTCCAATGGGGGCCACACACACTCTGGAATTTCTGTCAAGCTGACCTGTCTTAAATTTGATCAGTGTATGGCCAGCTTTAGACTCTGTCAAGTTTTATTGACAGGCTGTGTCCCCACTGGGTATATTCATCCCTCTATATGTACCGTTGACCATTGTCTCCAAAGACGAAAGTGAGGGGATATCCAAAATTCTAGGGTTATCTCCAGAACAGACTCATCCAATGGCAACAAATGTTCTGATGACAATTGTCTGAGATGGGAATTTCCTCACTTGGTGATATTTGCTTTCATTTCCTGTTACATCTCTAGTAAAAGTTAAGGGAAATCTCCCTAGCTGAACAGCAAAAATAAAAAGTAGGTTTGAACACTTCCCTACTCATTACTTTACTCTTTCTTCTTACATGCTGTCTCAGGGTAGGACTGGCAGCACTGCACTGTGCAAAGGAGCCTGAGTGAATCACATTATTACCCCTACCAGTCTATATCCTGCTTTGTAGAGGATCATGGGAAGTTAACGATGGTTTCAAGCACTTCCACTATTTGTATTTAAAGCCCAACTCCAAGTCAAAGTTTGTTTGTAAAAAGAAGTTTGGAAAAGAACTCCCCCCCTACCACAGACCATTTCTTTTCTGAAAGATCAGCACTTATAAAAATAATAGATGATGCTGGTGATTGTAGATACCATGATAGTTTTGCAGATGTATGTCAATAAGATATTTTCAATTAAATTACCTTGAAATCATTATTAGTGTACTCTGAAACTCAGTCTTGTACCTTGGATGTGCTATATACACCCCAAAAACTTAATTGTAGTACACAGGGCATATGTAGTATGCTTGTCCCTCTCTCCCTCCTGGCGCTCTGCATTCAGAAAATATATAATGTTGGGGGGTTTTACGTCATTTTCAGGCCTAAAATGTGGAATATAACATGGGTGCAAAAATGGAAAAAAGGGCCTCAGTCATGAAGGGGTTAAACTTACTGTCTATTCCCAGCTGTCAAAATGACATGAGTATTTGAATAAGTCGTACAGCGGCCCCCACTGAGGCTACTGTCATTAGAGCCTCTGTACCTGTTTGTTAACCTTAATTTGCCCTTAGTTGCTTTCTACTGATTTATTTCTGTTTTTTACCATTAATATTTTAACTTTTTTTAAATTGCCTATTTTTTGTTATTTAATAATGTGAAGAATTGAAGAAAAAAACTTTGCAAAGCTTTGTACCAGAATCGTAATTTAATGTCATTATATAAGGACCAAACTATAGAATGAAATTCATACTTTTTATCTACAATAACTGTCTTTTCTATTAGAACAGGGTTCTTTTAAACTTACTCATTGAGAGGAAACAAACAGCTGACCTAAAAAAGCAAATAATTTAATAAATGTAGCCCCTACTACCTAAAACTATAACAGCAGTGGTAGGCCGACTAGCACGTTCGAGAAACTATATTAATGCCCTATCCAACAACAAAAGAAAAATGCTTTTATATACAAAACCAAATCTAAAAAATATTTATTTAAACAAAAATTCCTTACATATAAAAAGCATTTATAGCACATCTAAAAACACTGCCCCTGGATCTAACAGTGCATACAAAATTAGCTCGTGATTGAAGCACATTCTTAGCAGAAAACACAAAATTGATGGTTTTTAAATCGATCCTTCTATTCCTCCAGAGGTGCCCCCTGCTGATAAATGTGTCCAGTGAACCGCAGAGACCTCATGTCCGGTGACAGCGCCTTAGCAAGGACCTTGAGTGGCAAAGTGTGTGTGCTGAGGTCACCTCAGACCTTATTGGTAGCAGATTTGGTGACTGGGGAGTAGATGCGGGACTTAAGTGAGTCCCAAATGCACAGGCTGTTGCCGTTGCTGACGCAGGCCGAGTTGGCAGCCTGGTGGCCGGAGTAGGCGCTCTTCTGCTTGCTCAGGTGGTCAGTCCAAAGACACTGGCGGTCATCATCTAGCTCACATGGCACTGTGTAGCACTGTTTGACCTGCAATTAAAGATATCATCGTTTGGTATTTTTCAAAGATATTTAAAAAATGGGGAAGCTAAGATATATATAGACAACAATTGCGTACTTTCTCTTGACATGCCAACTCTGTTGCAAACACAACAGAACAAACAATTCTGAGCATGAAATTGACTTCCTCACTGTACTTCAGCTGATACATTTAGACATAGGCATTGTTATAGATTTAAAGGGAGTTTCCACTTTAGCTGACTTTATCTTAAATGAAGTCAGCAAAACACTGCAGATTTTACTGCATTTTTAAATAGCTTTGTTCCCTTTTTTAACTGTCTCTTTATTCCTCGGCCATATGTGTTTATTTCCATTGTTCTGGGATACAACACAAATCTGTTTTCTGGGTACAATAGAATCCTAAGCAGAGAGGACAACAGAGCTATTGAAATGAACATCAAAGAGAGGAAATGTATCTAGTAAAAGAGTGCATTATATACAGTTTGTGGAATAGGGAGGTCGACTCCTGAATTCGCTGTTGCAGCTTCACAGCTTCCTGCGCCAAAGCTCTACTCATTGGACTGTAAATGAGGATGATTACACTGTGCAGGCAGCTTGAGTGTCTCATGGTGCAGAACCTTCCACTGTCAGTGTGATTTCTATTGTGCAGGGGATTGTGGGCAGAGCGTGATGAGGTCGATATTGGTCAGATGTACTAGCGTTATCATAAGTTAGGGTCTTTTTTTTTTAGAAATGATCTAGCGTTTCATTTTAAGGCTAGCAGGATCATTGATAACAGGATTATCAAAGTGATTTTTTTATCTTGCAGTACAGACAAGTGACAACAAATGTATTCAGTTAAAGCTTCAAGACAGCATGTACAAGTAAGCGCATTAAATGTCAACTGAAGGCGCACAGCTCTTTCTTCTCTTTGCAGTCTTTGTCTTCCCATGCATTCACAGTACGTCTGTGTACAAAGCTGCAGACAGGAAATCATACGCTTTTCCAGCAGCCAATCACAGAAGGGAACTTTGACTTTGGGCTAAGCCTGATATAGATCACCACCCCCATAATTGCAGTTTTCCTCGCTGTTACATTCTCAGGGGACACAGTGTCAGAAAATTGATTTTTATACTCGTGCACGTTTTCCCCACTTAGCAGGAGGCCGCTAACTGACCACAATGCAGGGGAAGAATAATGTTTCATGACCCTAGAGGGCAAGGTCTGAAACAAGATGGCACATACGTGACCTAGCCTGTACAATGTAAATCAACAATTGGAGAAAGCGGCAAGAATTTGTGGAAGGGTAAAGCAAAAGCTGCTTACAGGAATCCCTGGTGTTGGCCTGCAAAAAAACAACAGCAATGAAGAATCTGACTGTAGATGACCGAATCGGAAGAATTTTCTCTTAGGCTCTGATTACACCTAGTCGCTCAAAGCCAAGCGCGACAGAACACTCAAGACAAGGAATCCCATTCGTTTGTCTTGAGAGCAACAAAACACTCATGACAAGGAATCCCATTCATTTCTATGGCCTCCGTACACACCTTTAACATTTTGTCACACAAAGTTTCTCATTCAAGGCTATGGGACCAAAAAGCATTGTAATCTACCAAAAAATGGCTCATGTACTTTTGCCAGCAACCGGTGTTTTTCTGCTTGGGACAAAACGGTCAGGTGTGAACAGGAGCTATAAAAACCAATTGGATTCTTTGTCTTGAATGTTTTGTCGCGCTCAAGACAAGCATGTGGGATTCCTTGTCTTGAACGTTTTGCCACGCGACAAAACGCCTAGGTGTGAATGGGGACTAATGGGACTAAGGCATGTTTGTTACTATAAGATGGACACTTGAGTTTGGACACAACTGATTAGTGACGTCAATTCACTAGGACAGTTGTAACGCATCATTGTATGTCAGGGTAATGACACTGTGATCTCCAGGTAATGTTTAGGTAATTCTTTTATAAGTAAAGTCCAACATTTTCTTCCTTCCTTTGTACATGGGCAGGACCAACTTCCCGGCCTCACACACAGATGTATGACATTCAGCAGAAGTGCAGGCTTGTTTAGACAGTTTTGAAAATTGCAGGACCTGTTATGTATCCGCACGAATTACAATCTTACCTTGCAGTCGCAGTTCTTGGCATATACCTGCGTGAAGCCCCTTTTCTGGCAGTAAGTCAGGGAAGCCCATGGTGCTATGAAGCTGCAAGAGTTAATGAACACATCGCTATCCACAATATGTCCTGTAAACAGAGGGTGAGAAACATCATTAACACAGAGGAGAGAGCAGAAGATCAACTATAAAGCAGGCTTTGTGTATCAGAAATAGGCTCAGTCTGTGCTGTCCTAATTTAGATTCAAACCTTCAATGGAAAATGAAGGACTCTGGTTGCTGTGGTGTGGAGCAGATAGATCTCACATTAGAATGCTGCCTGTCTATCCTTTAGGAACGAGTGACATGTTTGAAGCATGAGGGATGTCACTAATTCCCAGTAGTAGTCTAAATCCTTCCAGAAGGGGGCAGTAGAATGTGTTGTCTGCTAGCTGTGTATATAAAATCACAATTTTTTAGACTCGGTCTCATTCGTGGGTCTGACCTTTTACCCCCTTTCACTAAAAATCACCAACATACAGCTCTGCATGCTGATATGAAATCATCTTACATTCATTAAACATAATTCTCTTTTACTAACAATTATTGTTTTTCCACTTCCTGGTTTACTTTGGCACCAAAGATGTAATCGTGCCAAAGCATGGTATCCTGGGAAGGTAACATCAGCAGAGCATTGCTGGGAAATCTCATCTGTAATCTCATCAGATCTCATGGAAAGGCATTTTCCTCCCCTGAGATGTGGTGCATTGTCACATGTTTTAGTCGCATGTGTCAGAGTTCCAGGAAGTAAAGGGAGATCTAGTAACCTACCCTTAGTTAAAATATAAAATAAGTAGTATGACTAGAAGTGGGGAGAGTGTACATCTGAAAGTTTAGTCACTAGAATTTGTCCCTCTGTCCTATTTCACAAAAGTGTTTGTGTGTGTGGGGGGGTTGGGGGAATGTAGAATCATACTGACCAGCAATGATGAATTCTTTACTCTTGTTAGTTGAAGTGTGCTGATAGCCGCACAAGCTCTCAGAGATGGCCGTGTACAGGTACTGGATGTCCTCATACCCTGTAGGAGCCTTAAAAACCTGATGGAGAAGATGGGTTGTTTTCAATGTTACATAAGTCATAATGCACTGTAAAGCCACCCAGCATGCTACAAGAAAACCCAGATCTAATTCAAAAGTCAAAAAATCTCAGCTGACCAATCAGCTGCACTCACTGCTCAGGTATTCTGACAAAGGGATGACTGCCAATGTCAGAATACAGTAGCATAGAGCAAAAAAGCGTGGATGGGGGAATCAAACAACCATGCATTGCATGGGAATAAGACAATCTTACCTTTGTAGCCTTGATCTGATACTCAATTCTGTGATTGTTCTTTTCACTGACTTTCTGCCCAACAAACTTTGCCCGGATCACTGGAGAGAGAAATATTGTAATCAGCACTGACGACTACAATAACATTTATCATGTGGAATGTCTACAACCTCTAAGATCCACCCAGTATTTAACGGGAATGTATAGTCTTTGCCCAAAAGCAAACATATAATATATTGCATCAAGTCCTTAGATGTGGCAGCTGATCAGCTGGGGTGATCTTTCCAGTTCCACAACCCCTCTCTAAAGGTGGCCATACACTTTACAACCCTCGCAAGACTTTTGTCTTGCGAGGGTTGTAAAGTACTTTAAAAAAAACGTACGATCTGCCCATCTTGGACAGGCAGATCGTACTTGCGATCATCGCAAGCCCGCCCCCCTGAGGGGCGGGCTACCGATGACTGCAATGCTGAACGGCCAGTGCGCGCACACACTGGCCTGTTCGGCAGTCATCTCTCGATCATGATTCAAACCAGCCAAAAAATCGTATGATTCTCGGCTGGTTTTCGAACATGCTGGGAATACAAAAGTCGTGCGACCGCACAGTAGAAACAGTTGCACGCCTTCCATACACTGCACGATTATTGTACAATCGCGGGATTTCCCGCGATCCTCGTACGAGAATCGTGCAGTGTATGGGCACCTTTAGGGTGACAACACTCACTCACAGCTTCTCACAATGTACATTAGAAGCCACAGCAAGTCAGATATTGACCACCTCAATCTCCCATGGCTGGAGGATGTCCTGCACCATCTAGCTCTTTCCTCCCCAGTCTAACTGTATCTGGCCCAGCCCTTTCATTAATTGGATTCTATTATTTTACTGATGGATGTTCAGCTTCACATGTGGGAATTACCTATGGCAGTCTGCATGAAACTGCTGCCTACCTAGGAATTCTCACTTCTCCATACTGACATCCACCCATCAAGGCATTTTAATATTTGCATAACTCATCCCAGCTCACTGCTTGTATCAAGGCTGAGGGCTCTTGAAAGGAGTACTGAGGCAAGGCAATGTAATATTTCCAGGAAGCTATGTACAGAACCCTGCTGGCCCTTCCACAAGCCATTACCTGCCTGCATTGCATGGAGAAGCACAGAGACCCTCTAATGACATCACTGTGTGTAAAGGAAAGTATGTCATGAAAATGGAATGGTTTTGTTTGCACACTCTGAGGAAATACTCTGTACTTTCCCTTCAAATCTTGTTAGCTCTGCTGGCTTCATGTTAACGCTGCTGGCTTCCGTAGCCTATTTGTCAGTGCATTTAAATAAAAGCTTGGTGTGTCTTGTAAACTGAATCAGGGCATGGCTCTGCCTATAATTAGCCTTCCTGTGCATGTTGTGACATGAGCTGCCCTTCTGCAATAATAACACTCACACATCAAAACCTGAGGGACAGTATTATGGAAATGTTGTAAAACTATGTTTATATGTTTCTACATTTGTGCTGATCCTACGTGTACCTGCGGAAGTCTTTGGTGTGCAGTGTTTTGGGCCACATAATCTGCATTGGAGCAATGTTCACACAGCTTTGTAATATAAGGTTATACTATTGGGTTTAAGTTATATGTAAAACCAAAACGTTTTGGTTTAGTATTAGGCTGCTGGCCATATACTGATCATTTCTTCTTGATCAGCCAATGCTTGATTTTTTCTAAACAGTGTGGATGAGGGAATCCCCCCACCCCACCGTGCTATTGTATTGTGACAGTGGTGGATGTGCCGCTGTCAGAATACCTGAACGCTGACTGCAACTCATTGCCTGCTGTCCCTGTTTTGCCTAGGGCTTTCAGACCGCCTCCTTTGACAAAAGTCAACCTTTGTCGAATGGAGGGGTGCCAACTGGGTCACACACTGCTCTAATTTCAGCTGAGGAAACAGGACTTGCCCAAAATTTAATTAGTGTTTGGCCAGCATGAGATTAGAGTATTAGAGTAGGGAAAAGTTTTTTTTTACTGAATAGGGAACCTATCTAGCTGCTGTGTGATAGATTCCTATGCAGAGCTCTATCTCAGGACACTAAAAATATCCCTAATGGATACATTTGTAATAAACAGGAAAGCTAAACACGGCTCAAGAGTATGTACTAAAATAGTAGATTATGCAGTGACTGTGGTAGAAAGTCTGCGAAAATGATGGTGCTTTATATGAACGTGTGTATGCTGCAGTAACCCATAGATGCCATCCAGCTTCTGGCTTATGAAAGCAGTGAAGGGTGACTTCTGGCGCTTGCATGCTCCTGTGCTGTACATATTACTATTTGCTTTGTTATGAATGCCTATAGGTGTTTGTGTTGGTACAGGGGTTTCTGTCATGTTGGTTGTTCATGCAGGTCAGCAGACATATGAATTGTGGTGGCGCAAAAAATAGTTTTTTGGGCTACTCAATAAACTTTTCCAGGAGGGCAGTTAGCAGTTCCCTGTGATGTGGTATTACTACCTTGGTGAATACTAAATTAGTTTTTATGTTCCTGACAACTATGTCTGCCACTGGGAGCATGCATATCTCTCTCTCACTTTTTAAAAAAGACTGAACTTGGACCCATGTGTTTTTTTTCTATTATAATATTTTACTATTGATTTCTATCTTTGGTCCCAGACAATTAGGACCTTCTCCTTCTGATGTCTTAACAAAAAAACAAAAACTTTTATTAACCCTTGCAGATGGGCTACCCCAGCACTGCAAGGGTTAACTGCTCCTTTTTAGGTTAAAAAAACCCCAACGGCCTTTTTCTTAGACCGGTCCTTCCAGCCTCTCTCCCCCTTCTCTGCAGCAGTCTGAGGTCCTGTAAATCATCACGTCTATACAACAGTATAGACGTGAGGACGATGAGGAAGATTGCAATGCTGCAGCGTAGGAGGAGCGATGTGACAGCTGGCCGTCTCGGAGCTTCGGGTGAATATAACAGGGGTGTCTAGTGTTATTCCCTTTCCAGCTTCAATTAACATAAACATGTGTTTTCTGCTGTTCTTAACATGAATGTTTGTAGAAATGTCAGATGGTCATCCTGCACATACAACCCCCACCTGATGACTGTTGTTAGACTTTTAGGTGTTTATGTCTATGTCCATGATTACTCGTTTAAGGACTGTTCCTTTTAGCTTATCACTGCCTGTCAGGCTTTCTCATTTTGGCCCCTGACTATTATTAGATGAAACATGGGGTGGGGGCAAAAGTATTGCCCCAGTTGGCCCACTGCTGTCTCCAAACGTCTAGCTTCTGATTACAGTAATTCACAGGATGATTGTCACCTGATCCATCTGGTTGCAGTCAGATCAAGAAATGAGAACTGCAACTTTTACAGATCTGGCCAGCTAGTTTTAGGGGAAGAATCCTTTTGCCAGTCACAATTATTTTATTTTCCTCTGAATAAGCCCAGCCCGCAGATATAAACATGCACTCGTAGGCAGTCTGTCTGAATGTTTATAGAAAAATATTTCCTGCACGTCTGTCCTCTCACTGATGTCTATGGGTAGGTTTGCGCCTAATGTTTCCTTTCTCTGGTCCCTCTTGTCACCTAGAACTCTGTTTGTCACATGACCTTCTGTCTACGCTTTCTTCTCTCTTGATACCCAACAGCCTATCATGCTCTGATCTCAACAGCAAAGTTTACACTGCACATAATAGTTTAAAAAAATGCACACTATTATACTATTATTATTTATCTGAAATTCTCAGTTCTCTTACCGATAGCAGAGTCACAGTACACAGACTGGGGGTGTCTGATGCCACATGAACAGGACCAGGCTTCCTGGCTGAGGCATGCCAAAGCCAACAATACCACAAGGGCGAACATTGTGCAAACTGTTTTTCTGAACTGCAGAGGAAGGGAGAATGAAAATGTACACATTAGTAATGGTATCCCACAATCAGCTGAAAAAGGCTCTAAATAGGTTATATCCAATATATTTCTAGTAACAATTTGGTGCAAAGAACGGGTCAGTCATTTATAGGAGACCTACACCAAGTATGGCAGGACAGCAGCTATGTAAAGGTGAGCCTAGTTCTTGTAGAAGATGCTCGGCATGGTTATGTGTTAATAGGGGTTATACTTTGCCATGCAGCTATCAGGAAAGGAGTAATGCTGTAGTGAAGAGTAAGGGAAAGGAGTAATACTGTAGTAAGGAGTAATACTGTGGTGAAGAGTAAGGGAAAGGAGTAATACTGTGGTGAAGAGTAAGGGAAAGGAGTAATGCTGTAGTGAAGAGTAAGGGAAAGGAGTAATGCTGTAGTGAAGAGTAAGGGAAAGGAGTAATACTGTAGTGAAGAGTAAGGGAAAGGAGTAATACTGTAGTGAAGAGTAAGGGAAAGGAGTAATTCTGTAGTAAAGAGTAAGGGAAAAGAGTAATGCTATAGTGAAGAATGAAGGAGAGTAATGCTGTGGTGAAGAGTAAGGGAAAGGAGTAATGCTGTAGTGAAGAGTAAGGGAAAGGAGTAATGCTGTAGTGAAGAGTAAGGGAAAGGAGTAATACTGTAGTAAAGAGTAAGGGGAAAGAGTAATGCTATAGTGAAGAATGAAGGAAAGGACTAATGCTAAAGTGAAGAGTAAGGGAAAGGACTAATGCTAAAGTGAAGAGTAAGGGAAAGGAGTAATGCTGTAGTGAAGAGCTGTGGCAGGTGAGTAGTTATCTTGTGCTGGGCTTTACTTTGGCTGCTAAGGGGTTAAATGATGCTGTGCTGCAAATAAAAGGGTCAAGTGATAAACCTTTTGGCTGCTGCACATGAAGGAACAGGAGTTAAATAATGCTGCACTGCACTTCAAGTAAGACAAATTAAAGGATGGTATGCTCGGCTCCGTTCGGACAGAGGTTAAGCAATGCTTTGCAGTGCTCCAGTAATGAAGGGGCTAAGTGAGGCTGTGCTGGCCTTTGGCAGATAAGGGGTTACGTGCTGCTGTGGTGGGCTTTGACGGTAGAGCACTTAAGTAAACCCATACTGGAAAGTTACGTCCCTGCATAGAACTGCGTCATACAAGCAGTTAAACAATAAAGTGATGTGACAGGGCAAGAGAAGGGGTTAATCCTCCTGTGCTGGTCTCTGGCTTCTTACTGATTCTGTGCAGCGCTTTTAAAGAACTATAAAGTTATTTTTTTTTAAAAAGGGGTTAATAGATGCTGTGAAAAAATCTAAAGCCATTCTCCCATCCTACAGTGACTGCCTAGCAGTGCTCAGAGAGTTAGTGATGCTCTGCCGGGAAAGCAGGGTACCAGCAATGAAGATGGAGCTCTCCAACCACTTACCTGATCTCAGGATTGTCAGTGCTTCTGGAGCTGTGTGTTGGAACTCTCCATGCCACGTTTGGAATTTAAAGCTCCTCACGCCCCCTCCCCCTCTGCTATGATTGGCCAAGAGCCCAGCCCCAGACGCCAACCCTATTAGTCAGATATTTCAAAACAGGAAAAGATCATACAGGCAGCTGGGAAATAAGTCTGGTCACTTGCAGGGTTAGGGCACCGTAGGTTAATGTTACTAGTTCAACCAGGTAAAATCCGGCACAAACTAACTGGCAGCTCTACAGTCCCTGCAAGACTGAAGCAGGGATTGCATGGGGCCATACATAGAATGAATCTCACACGTACTGATTTTACATGCTTGCAGCTTTAGAATCCTCCCTGTTTTTTTATTTGTTTATGAGCTTAAAATGCTAATGTTTGCTATATTTTTTTAATTGTTTCTTTCTTTTTAGTTTTATAATTACATTTGCACATGGGGCAGCCATATTAGTTTTTTTTTACCTATTTAGGATTTTAAAGCAATTTGAAATAGTTGGTTTGGTAGAGCAGTAAAGACTGTTCATTTAGCAAAGTTCACAAAGTAAATAAAAAATGTAAAAGTTACATAATACTTCAATGTATAAACACTGCAATAATATCTCAAAATTTTTGTTTACTAAAATACACAGTACAGTCCCTTGGAAAGACAGATTGGATGTTTTACCCCCAGGCCCATCAAATGTGGAGATTTGCTAGCTCTCTGTGTGGCACTTGGTATTTTGTATTGGTGACCAGGGGCTTATATTGCTCGCCGAAGAATAGTCCCCTTTAATACTGGAAACCAGTGACTTACATTGAAGACTTAAAAATAGGCTCTCTTACCATAACCGCCTTATGAGTCCTTATAGACATAGTAAACTCTGACACACACACACCCCTAATAATAGACGGTAACATTGGTGTTCAATCTGACACTGATAAAAGTCACGTCATGCACATGCTTAATCGGCAAAGCTGTTTGAATACTCCAAAAATACAAAGGAAGTAGTCCTTACTTTTTAAAACCATTTTTTTTCAGGGGAAAGTGGAAACATTTTAGAGCCGAGGGGGGCTTTTTGAAGACCCCAACAAGGCCCAATCACTTCCCCTTCCCTGGACTCCACAGCAGTAACATGGGTTTCTAGGGCTATAGCTACAACCTTAGTAATTGAATTAGATTTAGTAAGGATGCAAGATAACACATCTTGTACTGTACTATGTGAAAAAGTTTATTTTAAAGGGGAGAATGATCTCTCAAGGTATGAGGTCAATTCAAGAGAAGTGAAGGGTTATCATTGTGAGCAAACATATTTGCTCAAATTTAAAAAAAAATCTGTGCTATATCAGGTCTGATAGATAAAAGAATTATATTACCTTTTCTAGTCATCTTTTCTTTATTTTTTTTCCTTATGCATTTTACCTGCAAATGTTTTATGCCAATTTTTCTCATTTATTCATGCATAGTGTTTGCTCAAAAAAAAATCTGTGCTATATCGAGTCTTTATTGTAACTGTAATGTCTTCCTTATATTGTAAAGCGCTGCACAAACTGTTGGCGCTATATAAATACTATGTAATAATAATAATAAAATAATTGTATTACTTTTTCCAGTCATCTTTTCTATATTTTGTTTTCCTGATATATTTCGCCTGCAAAAGTTTTATGCCAATTGTTCTTGTTTGATTTATTCAGTCATACTTTTATTCCAGTTCATTATTTTAAAATGACCAAAGGCTATTTTCTTTTAAAATTGGGCATTCTAGTTACTACCCTGGTAAAAAGTGCAACTTTATGTTTGAGAATAGAGCCATTGACGGAATTGTTGCGAAGATAACAATCTAAACGGATCGAGAATGATGCAGCTCCATTTACTTTACTGCCTCACTGGTACTTGCCTACAGACAGATTACAGTGGGGTCTCCTGGATACTATTAGGAGGGCTTGTGCCAAATGACGCTTACTGATGAATTGCTGCTACCTTCTCATCTAGTACATTACACATTTTCTGGTTGCTGTCCTTGGGACAAATTTTGGCCTTTGTGCCCTTAGAGATATCAACAGCCAGTGGGTAGTTCAGAGTCTACCTTTGAAAGAAATTTCATAGCAGGGGTTCTTAAACATTTTAATCTGAGGACTTAAATAAGAAAATTGTAGGTATACAAATATATCCGTAAATAATTATTGCACAGGAATACTAAAAGCGTTTTCACACATTCAAAGTCATCTAACATTTCTCCCAGCTTACTCCCCTTTTACAACATATATAAGTGACATTTTACTTGTCAGTATCAAGCATGACACTTGTATTTCATATTTTAGAAGGTACACTACTGGTATGTTTTACTATACCCCCTTTATATATTTCAGTTCCACAAAAAGCTAATATACATTGTTGCAATTGTATCCAGACACAAGTGCCCACTTTAATTTCAAATATTGCCATCCACTCTGATACTTAATATCCACTTTATATATTTAGCAACACGCAAGTATGTCATTCCAAATATGACTATCCTATCCCATTCACATTATATTTTCTTATTCTGAATATAAATGTCCGATGTAATTAATCAGATATATTAATGGACACAATTTGCACATGAAACTCAGCTGTTTGTTTGTTCTATATCACAAACTTCTCAACAATGTCCACTGCGTTTGGAATTACAAAAAGCTGCTGTTGCATTGACTAATACATACACCGTCACCATCGCACGTGTCAGTATGTGATTAATCACTTGAGACACCATGAACATCTTTTTTGAGGTTTGATAAATTGTAGACGTTTTATTGTACCTCATCGGCAGTAACGTTTACTAAGAGATCCAAAACGGCAATTTGGTTTGAACATTCTGCTGCTCAAATAGATTGTACACATCCTGTATTTTCAGCACTATCCAGTCCATCCATTTTATTCAACATTGGAAAGATTGTTACCCTAATACGACTCATGAAAAGTACTAATACCAAAATGTCAGCAAAGACCATTCCCAATAGCCACTGGTTCACATTATAAACGTTTTTCATCATTTCTGTAAGCTTTAGTAAAGCCAGGAGAAATAAATAATCAATTACACTCTCTTTTTTGACACTTTCACCTGGCATCAGGGTCTCTTTACCAAACTGCCTTGTTTACTGTTTGGTAATGTTATGCTGTCAACTAGGGATCCATTGATACCAATACTAGTATCGGTGTTGATACCGTGTATTTGGGCGAGTGAGAGTACTCGCCCAAATGCTCCAATAACGGAAAATTTCCTCTGACCGGCAGTGCTGTAGGGGAACATAGAGCTGGCTTCCTGGGCAATCAGGAAGCTAGGTCGCGAGTAATGACCCGCCTCCCGGCCTCCTGATTGGCCGAACAGCTGACTCCTGGTTGATTGGCTGAGAAGCCAGCTTCCCAGCCAATCAGCATTGAGCCGGCCTATTTGGTGGTTTAGTGGGAAGCCGGTTTCCTAGCCAATCATCATGGAGCTGGCTTCCCAGCCAATCGGGAAGCTGGGAGGCGGGTCATTACTTGCCTCCTGGCTTCCTGATTGGTCAAGGGGAAGCACCGGTATGGGTGAGTAGCGAAAGCAAAATATTGGTACTAGATACTGAAAAACCAGTATCAGTGCATCCCTACTGTCAACCATGGTAGTTTGTTTTACAAGTTTTGAGAGCGGTGTTGTGGGCGGGAATATATGTTACATTTTTATCCCATAGAAACAAACACTCTCATGACACATTCACTACATTGTTTATAGGCTATGTCACTGAATGAGTTAGTATACAATTTGGAAGAGATGATTAAAGTGTGCTTTCTCACTTGACACTGATTCTACATATGGACAAAGTAGACTACAATAACTGCACAGTCATGTGGTGACCCATCACAAACACTACTCAATTTGGGTGCCAACTCTTAGTTTAAGAAGCACTGATGTATAGTATGTAACAGCATGCCAAATCCATATTACCACTATTCCAAATTAGAGATGTTTGCAGGGATAATTTGAGGGGCAATTCTTGTACCCTCTGTAGAAATCAGGGACAGCTTGGAGATCTTGGATGTATGGTGCATGTGACATCTTGGTTAAAAAAATGGTTATAAGGTTCTGCCATCTAATAAACCTCGGATTAGGAGGTCATATGGCTGATTTCAGTTTTCCCAGCTAAATAAACTCCCTTGCCAAGATTTACAATGGTCAAGAAAAGTAGACTCTTTCACCCCAAAACTGTGAAGCTTTTTCAGGTTATTCAAAATACTTTTGAAGACTTAATTTAGTCTGTTTTTAACTACTTTTGAAGAATGTTATGATACATTTCTGAAGAGTCGTTTTTGATTCCTGTTTTCAAAGTAAACGGAATTGGTAGTTTTTTTTCTATATGTTTTCTTTATTTATTATACCCGGAATAAAATATTTTTTTTCTTGGTTTAGTTAAAGTGCAAATAAGGGCTTCTGTATGACAGTATACACAAGTACCAAATCCAATTACTATGTGGTGCACAAACCTCATTAAGTAAACAATACTCTTCCCTTACCATCCTTGAGCCAAATCCTCCATTTGTAACTCACACGCTCCCCACTCTCAGACACTGCAGCTCACAGTGGGAGGGTTTCAACAACATAAGCAATGCAGTTAATCCAGAAAGCAGTGGATGGGGCTGGGTTTAGCCAGGTGCTGATAGACAATTACAGGCTTGTGAACCAGCAGTGATGGTGCTGAAAGCCACGTCCCCTTCAACGTCTTCTCATCCCATTGAAGTACACACAGACACAGCCTACATGAGAGTGACAATTCTGAATTCAGGAGCAGTGCAGCATCATTGCCACACCATCACAGGAAGTAGCATGAGTTGGACTCCACTGGCAGGATCAACAGGTATTTTTGGGAACTTTGCAGGCGGACTGAAAGTGCAGGTTCACTTATAATTAAGTGCTGCAGCATGCATTTTGAATGGGAAGCCCGAGTCCTATATGAAATATTGCATATTAATATATCGCATTCTTATTTCCAAACTGCTTAGCAGCGCTTTAGTCTCATTTCTACATGTTGCCCGGTTTCCTTTTGCCTCCTGTTGTAAAAAAACCTGTATTTTACAGAACTTACGCCCCCACCTTCTCTATCTGTCCGGGAATTCAGTCATTCAAGTCGTTCTAAGCCTACCCCACCCCTGGGTACCCTCTGTGTGTTAGCATTAGAGATTAGAGGGCTGCTGAGTCACTGCTGGGAGGAGTAATCAGGGAGGGCTGAGTTACAGAGTCACTACTGGTAGGGAGAGATGGGTGAGCTGAGCTACCTAGAGAGAGACCTGAACAACTTTAGTAAGATGAGTGAGGACTGAAATCCTCTTTACTGCTTGTTAAGAACATATCAATATTTGAATGTCCACAGCCACAGATCCACCTAAAATCAAGAGCCTACTGCAATACATCCCAAGATCATGATTTTCAAGAATTCCAGGCAGTCAAAACATTAACCCTTGCATTGGGGCTACCCCTGCACTGCAAAGGTTAACTGTTCGATTTGGTCTAGGGGCTAAAATAAAGAAAATACGCTCACATGATCCTCGGTCCTACTTGGCCGCTAGACCAGTAGACCAGTTCTCGCAGCCTCTTCTCCTCCGGACTCCAGCGATATAAGGACCCGTGATGTCATCATGTCTAATGCAAATGCATTAGAGGAGAAGATTGGTGAGCACTCAGAGCTGCAGGACCAAGGGTCAGATCATTATACCTTCTTTATTTTAGCCCTACTGCAAGGGTTATTTTTTTCAATGGCCTGGAGTTCTTCTTTAGGGAAAATATATTTAGAATCATTAATTTTTTTTATTACTTTTAAAACTTTTGTTCATCACTTGGCTGGGCAGAGGCTGTCAAATCATTGTGTATTTGTGGTGCATACAGCTTTAAAACTGAAGTCCAGTCTGAGAAACAGTTACCCTTGCAGTGGGTCCCCCTCTTCACTGCAAGAGCTTACTGCTTCTTTTGTCTAGATGGATTGAAGTACAGTGAAATACTTACCTTATTCCTCGCTCACTCAGGATACCTCAGTGTTGCATGACCAGTCCCCAAAAGCCGCTTCTCTTTGCTGCCTGACTGGTTGCAATTTTTTGATGTCACCATGTAAATTGTAGGACCAGTGGTCTTACATTGTATGTGAGGATGATGAGGGCCCACCCACATCCGAGGAGTTCCAGACAGCAGAGGAGAGTGCTGGAAGCCAGGGGAGCGAGGAATTGGGTAAGTAATTTAACATATTCATCGTCCCCTAGACAAAACAAGCAGGGTAATTTTGTCTTCAGCCCAGAATTCTCCTTAAAGACCTCTTTTGAAAAGGTTAAAGCTGAACTCTGGGGATGAACAAAAAATTACTCTTGCAGTGAGTCCCCCTCCCCACTGCAAGGGTTACCTGCTTTTTTTTGCCTAGGGGATGATAAAAAAAAGGTTTTATACTTACCTTATTCCCCCGGCAGTGGACACTCTCTTCCCCAGGAATGTGGGCTGGCCCTCAGCGTCCTCTAGTACAGTGCAGGACTGCTTGTCCTGCATTCTATGTGATGACGTCAGAAAGCTGCAACCAGTCAGGCAGTGAAGGCAAGAGGCTTCAGGGGACCGATTGCACAAGGAGGAGGAAGCCTGTGGGAGTGAGGAATGGGATAAGTATATCACGTTTTATATAATCTCCTAGGAAAAATAAGCAGTTAACCATTGCAGTGGGGAAGGGAGCCCACTTCAAGAGTTATTACACTTTGTCCCTGGTGCTCAGCTTTAATGCATTTTTTTCAAAGTAG